>NW_027362637.1:1252500-1287500 GCF_042186555.1 Aquarana catesbeiana | reverse complement strand
TGATGACCTGGGTTCAGTCTGGTCTGACAGAAGACGCAGGCTGTTGTAGGACCACAGTCTGGGGACATCTAGATCATCTGCTGGTGCTGTTGATCTCTGGGATTCTTGGACCAGATTGTGCTCCCTCTTATATGGACTCCGCAAGATCCCAATTTTCTGGTACACCGACTTTTTCCAGCGTTGACTTCCTCTTTATTTTATTTTGACCATGAATAAATGGATCATTTTTTGAGTTTAGCAAAAGACTTTATGTGTTTTCTTTGAAATCATTGATTTTACACACAATGTTAAATTAACAAGGGACAACAATCTCATTGAGTTTGAAAAAAAACACACCAAAAATACATTACTAATGTTAATAATGTTCAAGTGGTAAGTCTTGAAAATCAAAAAATTTACGTAACCAAAAACGGTGCTTTGGGTTAACTTTATCTAAAAACTAAAAAATAATCACTATAAAAAAAAAAACAGAATAATGGGTTCTTTGTGGTAACTTTACAAACCTAAAAAAAAAAAAGGGGAAAAAGTATTATTAGTATGGAAACATTGTTTTTAAAATGCATACTATATCATTCATGAGATCAAAGAGAAAAAGAATCCAGAAATCAGTTTGGGAGAACTCTGATTATGAACAGCAAAACACCTTCGTTCTTTATAGAGCCTTCGTAAAGAAGAAATAAAATGCGCTGCATTCAACGATCACAGATTTTGCAGCGTGATGAATGTGCTACCTACAATACGAACACTAGTTTTACTAGACCGAGTGCTTCCGTTTAGTTTTTGCTTATGAGCATGCGTAGTTTTTTTGTCCGTCGGACTAGCATACAGACGAGCGGACTTCGGGGTCCGTCGTAGTTACGACGTAAAGATTTGAAGCATGCTTCAAATCTAAAGTCCGTCGGATTTGAGGCTAAAAAAGTCCGTTGAAAGTTCGGAGAAGCCCACACACGATCGGATTACCAGCCAGCTTTAGTCCGTCAGCGTCCGTTGGACTTTTGTAGACGAAAAGTCCGACCGTGTGTACGCGGCATAAGAGTCTTTTAGTTGAATCAAATGGTCAAAAGTGAAACTGTCTAGAGAATTGATTCTTTCTACTCTTTTGTCAATTTTAACCAAAAGATTACAAGCCTGCCCACCACGACTAGGTAGACTCTTTTAGGGCAGGCCCTACACTAAACTACACTATGCTAACCTACTCGATGCTAGTCATCCTATCTTTAGTATTGGATACCTGTTTGAATTAGGCCCTATCCTATAACCTTCCTTCTTGCTTTACACATTTGTTTACTAAAATCTACATAAGAGCAATCCTTTTCTTACACAAAATAGACATCAGATTTGGAATGGCTGATACTGTTACAATATGGCGGGTGATGTGGTGGTCAGCAATGATCATCTTAATTTCCTTACACATTTTCCCCTTCTTTGATCATTGTTGAGCATTCTTCCATATAAATTCATCCACATTAGCCTGGAATAACGCAGGTGAAGTGTAAAAGATGGGAAGAGTCCCCAAGATGTGTCTATTACCTGATTAGATCTGTAGAGACACTAGGGGTATTGCCACCGATCTTCCACACATATTCTCACCTACTGATCCTCTAATGCAGATGGATGCACATACATTTGTCCCTTACTAGCCTACCAATTAAAAGGCAGTGTCCTTTCCTGTCTTCACACAGACCTAGACAGGTAAGTTCTCATAGAGATCGGAGACATGTCCCCGCCAGGAATGGAAAGGAATAGTACAAAGCCTTTAAACAATCATCCAGCTTTACAAAAGCTCACACTCTAACTAAATATGAAATAAGATAAATTCAGTGCTTCTTATTCTGGCCCAACTGGTGGCGTCCAGCTCCGGGTGGGTTCCAGGTCCAAACCAACATCCAGCTACAAACTCCAGGTTTCTTTCACTAACCTGACACTGAGATTTGAGCGGGTTAAGTTGACATTCCTCCTGAAGGTCCCTCCTTCAAGTATCAGGAGGCTGATCCCCAACCCCCCTCCAGCCGGTACAGCATAAGGACCCAAAGATGAAGGCGGTACCCTATCCAGAGATCTCATCAAAAGCTATGGGTCAGCAGAGAAATCTCCAGACTCGTGGCCTGGCCAATCAAGTTGCCCCCTTCACACACTGAATAGCATCTTTCCAACATCACCCTAAATATCAGTCAGCCTTCTTACTTTCCAGATTTCTTTACCAAGCTGTACAGTACTATTATTAAGAATTTCTAAAGCAACAACAGTATATGCAGAACTTTAAAAGGAGACAGTACATTTACAATACAATTCAAGATGACTAAATACAATTTACTGATCCCCCAGTGCAGATGGATGCACATACATTTGTCCCTTACTAGCCTACCTTTTAAAGGCCGTGTATCTTCGTTCACTCAACAAGATGTATACACAGGCAGGCTAACTTGTAGATCATAGAAATCTTCTCAACATGAAAGCGACAAAAATTAAAATACTACCAACATGCAAACAAACATGCAAACCAACGTGATATATATAATATATACCTGTAACTGTCTGTATCTTTTTGTTTATATATATATATAGATAGAAAGATATCTATCTATATATGTATTTTTATTTTCTGTCTGTAATAAATCTAAGAGTCTTTTAGTTGAATCAAATGGTCAAAAGTGAAACTGTCTAGAGAATTGATTCTTTCTACTCTTTTGTCAATTTTAACCAAAAGATTACAAGCCTGCCCACCACGACAAGGTAGACTCTTTTAGGGCAGGCCCTACACTAAACTACACTATGCTAACCTACTCGATGCTAGTCATCCTATCTTTAGTATTGGATACCTGTTTGAATTAGGCCCTATCCTACAAGCTTCCTTCTTGCTTTACAGATTTGTTTACTAAAATCTACATAAGAGCAATCCTTTTCTTACACAAAATAGACATCAGATTTGGAATGGCTGATACTGTTACAATATGGCGGGTGATGTGGTGGTCAGCAATGATCATCTTAATTTCCTTACACATTTTCCCCTTCTTTGATCATTGTTGAGCACTCTTCCATATAAATTCATCCACATTAGCCTGGAATAAGGCAGGTGAAGTGTAAAAGATGGGAAGAGTCCCCAAGATGTGTCTATTACCTGATTAGATCTGTAGAGACACTAGGGGTATTGCCACCGATCTTCCACACATATTCTCACCTACTGATCCTCTAATGCAGATGGATGCACATACATTTGTCCCTTACTAGCCTACCAATTAAAAGGCAGTGTCCTTTCCTGTCTTCACACAGACCTAGACAGGTAAGTTCTCATAGAGTTCGGAGACATGTCCCCGCCAGGAATGGAAAGGAATAGTACAAAGCCTTTAAACAATCATCCAGCTTTACAAAAGCTCACACTCTAACTAAATATGAAATAAGATAAATTCAGTGCTTCTTATTCTGGCCCAACTGGTGGCGTCCAGCTCCGGGTGGGTTCCAGGTCCAAACCAACATCCAGCTACAAACTCCAGGTTTCTTTCACTAACCTGACACTGAGATTTGAGCGGGTTAAGTTGACATTCCTCCTGAAGGTCCCTCCTTCAAGTAGCAGGAGGCCGATCCCCAACCCCCCTCCAGCCGGTACAGCATAAGGACCCAAAGATGAAGGCGGTACCCTATCCAGAGATCTCATCAAAAGCTATGGGTCAGCAGAGAAATCTCCAGACTCGTGGCCTGGCCAATCAAGTTGCCCCCTTCACACACTGAATAGCATCTTTCCAACATCACCCTAAACATCAGTCAGCCTTCTTACTTTCCAGATTTCTTTACCAAGCTGTACAGTACTATTATTAAGGATTTCTAAAGCAACAACAGTATATGCAGAACTTTAAAAGGAGACAGTACATTTACAATACAATTCAAGATGACTCAATACAATTTACTGATCCCCCAGTGCAGATGGATGCACATACATTTGTCCCTTACTAGCCTACCTTTTAAAGGCCGTGTATCTTCGTTCACTCAACAAGATGTATACACAGGCAGGCTAACTTGTAGATCATAGAAATCTTCTCAACATGAAAGCGACAAAAATTAAAATACTACCAACATGCAAACAAACATGCAAACCAACGTGATATATATAATATATACCTGTAACTGTCTGTATCTTTTTGTTAATATATATATATATATATATATATAGATAGAAAGATATCTATCTATATATGTATTTTTATTTTCTGTCCGTTATAAATCTAAGAGTCTTTTAGTTGAATCAAATGGTCAAAAGTGAAACTGTCTAGAGAATTGATTCTTTCTACTCTTTTGTCAATTTTAACCAAAAGATTACAAGCCTGCCCACCACGACTAGGTAGACTCTTTTAGGGCAGGCCCTACACTAAACTACACTATGCTAACCTACTCGATGCTAGTCATCCTATCTTTAGTATTGGATACCTGTTTGAATTAGGCCCTATCCTATAACCTTCCTTCTTGCTTTACACATTAGTTTACTAAAATCTACATAAGAGCAATCCTTTTCTTACACAAAATAGACATCAGATTTGGAATGGCTGATACTGTTACAATATGGCGGGTGATGTGGTGGTCAGCAATGATCATCTTAATTTCCTTACACATTTTCCCCTTCTTTGATCATTGTTGGGCACTCTTCCATATAAATTCATCCACATTAGCCTGGAATAACGCAGGTGAAGTGTAAAAGATGGGAAGAGTCCCCAAGATGTGTCTATTACCTGATTAGATCTGTAGAGACACTAGGGTATTGCCACCGATCTTCCACACATATTCTCACCTACTGATCCTCTAATGCAGATGGATGCACATACATTTGTCCCTTACTAGCCTACCAATTAAAAGGCAGTGTCCTATCCTGTCTTCACACAGACCTAGACAGTTAAGTTCTCATAGAGATCGGAGACATGTCCCCGCCAGGAATGGAAAGGAATAGTACAAAGCCTTTAAACAATCATCCAGCTTTACAAAAGCTCACACTCTAACTAAATATGAAATAAGATAAATTCAGTGCTTCTTATTCTGGCCCAACTGGTGGCGTCCAGCTCCGGGTGGGTTCCAGGTGCAAACCAACATCCAGCTGCAAACTCCAGGTTTCTTTCACTAATCTGACACTGAGATTTGAGCGGGTTAAGTTGACATTCCCCCTGAAGGTCCCTCCTTCAAGTAGCGGGAGGCCAATCCCCAACCCCCCTCCAGCCGGTACAGCATAAGGACCCAAAGATGAAGGCGGTACCCTATCCAGAGATCTCATCAAAAGCTATGGGTCAGCAGAGAAATCTCCAGACTCGTGGTCTGGCCAATCAAGTTGCCCCCTTCACACACTGAATAGCATCTTTGCAACATCACCCTAAACATCAGTCAGCCTTCTTACTTTCCAGATTTCTTTACCAAGCTGTAAAGTACTATTATTAAGGATTTCTAAAGCAACAACAGTATATGCAGAACTTTAAAAGGAGACAGTACATTTACAATACAATTCAAGATGACTCAATACAATTTACTGATCCTCCAGTGCAGATGGATGCACATACATTTGTCCCTTACTAGCCTACCTTTTAAAGGCCGTGTATCTTCGTTCACTCAACAAGATGTATACACAGGCAGGCTAACTTGTAGATCATAGAAATCTTCTCAACATGAAAGCGACAAAAATTAAAATACTACCAACATGCAAACAAACATGCAAACCAACGTGATATATATAATATATACCTGTAACTGTCTGTATCTTTTTGTTTATATATATATATATATATATATATATATATATATATATATATAGATAGAAAGATATCTATCTATATATGTATTTTTATTTTCTGTCCGTAATAAATCTAAGAGTCTTTTAGTTGAATCAAATGGTCAAAAGTGAAACAGTCTAGAGAATTGATTCTTTCTACTCTTTTGTCAATTTTAACCAAAAGATTACAAGCCTGCCCACCACGACAAGGTAGACTCTTTTAGGGCAGGCCCTACACTAAACTACACTATGCTAACCTACTCGATGCTAGTCATCCTATCTTTAGTATTGGATACCTGTTTGAATTAGGCCCTATCCTATAACCTTCCTTCTTGCTTTACAGATTTGTTTACTAAAATCTACATAAGAGCAATCCTTTTCTTACACAAAATAGACATCAGATTTGGAATGGCTGATACTGTTACAATATGGCGGGTGATGTGGTGGTCAGCAATGATCATCTTAATTTCCTTACACATTTTCCCCTTCTTTGATCATTGTTGAGCACTCTTCCATATAAATTCATCCACATTAGCCTGGAATAACGCAGGTGAAGTGTAAAAGATGGGAAGAGTCCCCAAGATGTGTCTATTACCTGATTAGATCTGTAGAGACACTAGGGTATTGCCACCGATCTTCCACACATATTCTCACCTACTGATCCTCTAATGCAGATGGATGCACATAAATTTGTCCCTTACTAGCCTACCAATTAAAAGGCAGTGTCCTTTCCTGTCTTCACACAGACCTAGACAGGTAAGTTCTCATAGAGATCGGAGACATGTCCCTGCCAGGAATGGAAAGGAATAGTACAAAGCCTTTAAACAATCATCCAGCTTTACAAAAGCTCACACTCTAACTAAATATGAAATAAGATAAATTCAGTGTTTCTTATTCTGGCCCAACTGGTGGCGTCCAGCTCCGGGTGGGTTCCAGGTGCAAACCAACATCCAGCTGCAAACTCCAGGTTTCTTTCACTAACCTGACACTGAGATTTGAGCGGGTTAAGTTGACATTCCTCCTGAAGGTCCCTCCTTCAAGTAGCGGGAGGCCGATCCCCAACCCCCCTCCAGCCGGTACAGCATAAGGACCCAAAGATGAAGGCGGTACCCTATCCAGAGATCTCATCAAAAGCTATGGGTCAGCAGAGAAATCTCCAGACTCGTGGCCTGGCCAATCAAGTTGCCCCCTTCACACACTGAATAGCATCTTTCCAACATCACCCTAAACATCAGTCAGCCTTCTTACTTTCCAGATTTCTTTACCAAGCTGTAAAGTACTATTATTAAGGATTTCTAAAGCAACAATAGTATATGCAGAACTTTAAAAGGAGACAGTACATTTACAATACAATTCAAGATGACTCAATACAATTTACTGATCCCCCAGTGCAGATGGATGCACATACATTTGTCCCTTACTAGCCTACCTTTTAAAGGCCGTGTATCTTCGTTCACTCAACAAGATGTATACACAGGCAGGCTAACTTGTAGATCATAGAAATCTTCTCAACATGAAAGCGACAAAAATTAAAATACTACCAACATGCAAACAAACATGCAAACCAACGTGATATATATAATATATACCTGTAACTGTCTGTATCTTTTTGTTTATATATATATATAGATAGAAAGATATCTATCTATCTATGTATTTTTATTTTCTGTCCGTAATAAATCTAAGAGTCTTTTAGTTGAATCAAATGGTCAAAAGTGAAACTGTCTAGAGAATTGATTCTTTCTACTCTTTTGTCAATTTTAACCAAAAGATTACAAGCCTGCCCACCACGACAAGGTAGACTCTTTTAGGGCAGGCCCTACACTAAACTACACTATGCTAACCTACTCGATGCTAGTCATCCTATCTTTAGTATTGGATACCTGTTTGAATTAGGCCCTATCCTATAACCTTCCTTCTTGCTTTACAGATTTGTTTACTAAAATCTACATAAGAGCAATCCTTTTCTTACACAAAATAGACATCAGATTTGGAATGGCTGATACTGTTACAATACGGCGGGTGATGTGGTGGTCAGCAATGATCATCTTAATTTCCTTACACATTTTCCCCTTCTTTGATCATTGTTGAGCACTCTTCCATATAAATTCATCCACATTAGCCTGGAATAACGCAGGTGAAGTGTAAAAGATGGGAAGAGTCCCCAAGATGTGTCTATTACCTGATTAGATCTGTAGAGACACTAGGGTATTGCCACCGATCTTCCACACATATTCTCACCTACTGATCCTCTAATGCAGATGGATGCACATACATTTGTCCCTTACTAGCCTACCAATTAAAAGGCAGTGTCCTTTCCTGTCTTCACACAGACCTAGACAGGTAAGTTCTCATAGAGATCGGAGACATGTCCCCGCCAGGAATGGAAAGGAATAGTACAAAGCCTTTAAACAATCATCCAGCTTTACAAAAGCTCACACTCTAACTAAATATGAAATAAGATAAATTCAGTGCTTCTTATTCTGGCCCAACTGGTGGCGTCCAGCTCCGGGTGGGTTCCAGGTGCAAACCAACATCCAGCTGCAAACTCCAGGTTTCTTTCACTAACCTGACACTGAGATTTGAGCGGGTTAAGTTGACATTCCTCCTGAAGGTCCCTCCTTCAAGTAGCGGGAGGCCGATCCCCAACCCCCCTCCAGCCGGTACAGCATAAGGACCCAAAGATGAAGGCGGTACCCTATCCAGAGATCTCATCAAAAGCTATGGGTCAGCAGAGAAATCTCCAGACTCGTGGCCTGGCCAATCAAGTTGCCCCCTTCACACACTGAATAGCATCTTTCCAACATCACCCTAAACATCAGTCAGCCTTCTTACTTTCCAGATTTCTTTACCAAGCTGTACAGTACTATTATTAAGGATTTCTAAAGCAACAACAGTATATGCAGAACTTTAAAAGGAGACAGTACATTTACAATACAATTCAAGATGACTCAATACAATTTACTGATCCCCCAGTGCAGATGGATGCACATACATTTGTCCCTTACTAGCCTACCTTTTAAAGGCCATGTATCTTCGTTCACTCAACAAGATGTATACACAGGCAGGCTAACTTGTAGATCATAGAAATCTTCTCAACATGAAAGCGACAAAAATTAAAATACTACCAACATGAAAACAAACATGCAAACCAACGTGATATATATAATATATACCTGTAACTGTCTGTATCTTTTTGTTTATATATATATATATATATATAGATAGAAAGATATCTATCTATATATGTATTTTTATTTTCTGTCCGTAATAAATCTAAGAGTCTTTTAGTTGAATCAAATGGTCAAAAGTGAAACTGTCTAGAGAATTGATTCTTTCTACTCTTTTGTCAATTTTAACCAAAAGATTACAAGCCTGCCCCCCCCCACGACAAGGTAGACTTTTTTAGGGCAGGCCCTACACTAAACTACACTATGCTAACCTACTCGATGCTAGTCATCCTATCTTTAGTATTGGATACCTGTTTGAATTAGGCCCTATCCTATAACCTTCCTTCTTGCTTTACAGATTTGTTTACTAAAATCTACATAAGAGCAATCCTATTCTTACACAAAATAGACATCAGATTTGGAATGGCTGATACTGTTACAATATGGCGGGTGATGTGGTGGTCAGCAATGATCATCTTAATTTCCTTTAAGTAAAAGTAAGAAGGCTGACTGATGTTTAGGGTGATGTTGGAAAGATGCTATTCAGTGTGTGAAGGGGGCAACTTGATTGGCCAGGCCACGAGTCTGGAGATTTCTCTGCTGACCCATAGCTTTTGATGAGATCTCTGGATAGGGTACCGCCTTCATCTTTGGGTCCTTATGCTGTACCGGCTGGAGGGGGGTTGGGGATCGGCCTCCCGCTGCTTGAAGGAGGGACCTTCAGGAGGAATGTCAACTTAACCCGCTCAAATTTCTTTACCAAGCTGTACAGTACTATTATTAAGGATTTCTAAAGCAACAACAGTATATGCAGAACTTTAAAAGGAGACAGTACATTTACAATACAATTCAAGATAACTCAATACAATTTACTGATCCCCCAGTGCAGATGGATGCACATACATTTGTCCCTTACTAGCATACCTTTTAAAGGCCATGTATCTTCGTTCACTCAACAAGATGTATACACAGGCAGGCTAACTTGTAGATCATAGAAATCTTCTCAACTTGAAAGCGACAAAAATTAAAATACTAAAGTATCTTTTTGTTAATATATATATATATATATATATATATATATATATATATATATATATATAGAAAGATATCTATCTATATATGTATTTTTATTTTCTGTCATTAATAAATCTAAGAGTCTTTTAGTTGAATCATATGGTCAAAAGTGAAACTGTCTAGAGAATTGATTCTTTCTACTCTTTTGTCAATTTTAACCAAAAGATTACAAGCCTGCCCACCACGACTAGGTAGACTCTTTTAGGGCAGGCCCTACACTAAACTACACTATGCTAACCTACTCGATGCTAGTCATCCTATCTTTAGTATTGGATACCTGTTTGAATTAGGCCCTATCCTATAACCTTCCTTCTTGCTTTACAGATTTGTTTACTAAAATCTACATAAGAGCAATCCTTTTCTTACACAAAATAGACATCAGATTTGGAATGGCTGATACTGTTACAATATGGCGGGTGATGTGGTGGTCAGCAATGATCATCTTAATTTCCTTACACATTTTTCCCCTTCTTTGATCATTGTTGAGCACTCTTCCATATAAATTCATCCACATTAGCCTGGAATAACGCAGGTGAAGTGTAAAAGATGGGAAGAGTCCCCAAGATGTGTCTATTACCTGATTAGATCTGTAGAGACACTAGGGTATTGCCACCGATCTTCCACACATATTCTCTCCTACTGATCCTCTAATGCAGATGGATGCACATACATTTGTCCCTTACTAGCCTACCAATTAAAAGGCAGTGTCCTTTCCTGTCTTCACACAGACCTAGACAGGTAAGTTCTCATAGAGATCGGAGACATGTCCCCGCCAGGAATGGAAAGGAATAGTACAAAGCCTTTAAACAATCATCCAGCTTTACAAAAGCTCACACTCTAACTAAATATGAAATAAGATAAATTCAGTGCTTCTTATTCTGGCCCAACTGGTGCCGTCCAGCTCCGGGTGGGTTCCAGGTGCAAACCAACATCCAGCTGCAAACTCCAGGTTTCTTTCACTAACCTGACACTGAGATTTGAGCGGGTTAAGTTGACATTCCTCCTGAAGGTCCCTCCTTCAAGCAGCGGGAGGCCGATCCCCAACCCCCCTTCAGCCGGTACAGCATAAGGACCCAAAGATGAAGGCGGTACCCTATCCAGAGATCTCATCAAAAGCTATGGGTCAGCAGAGAAATCTCCAGACTCGTGGCCTGGCCAATCAAGTTGCCCCCTTCACACACTGAATAGCATCTTTCCAACATCACCCTAAACATCAGTCAGCCTTCTTACTTTCCAGATTTCTTTACCAAGCTGTACAGTACTATTATTAAGGATTTCTAAAGCAACAACAGTATATGCAGAACTTTAAAAGGAGACAGTACATTTACAATACAATTCAAGATAACTCAATACAATTTACTGATCCCCCAGTGCAGATGGATGCACATACATTTGTCCCTTACTAGCATACCTTTTAAAGGCCATGTATCTTCGTTCACTCAACAAGATGTATACACAGGCAGGCTAACTTGTAGATCATAGAAATCTTCTCAACTTGAAAGCGACAAAAATTAAAATACTACCATCAGGCAAACAAACATGCAAACCAACGTGATATATATAATATATACCTGTAACTGTCTGTATCTTTTTATTTATATATATATATATAGATAGAAAGATATCTATCTACATATGTATTTTTATTTTCTGTCCGTAATAAATCTAAGAGTCTTTTAGTTGAATCAAATGGTCAAAAGTGAAACTGTCTAGAGAATTGATTCTTTCTACTCTTTTGTCAATTTTAACCAAAAGATTACAAGCCTGCCCACCACGACAAGGTAGACTCTTTTAGGGCAGGCCTTACACTAAACTACACTATGCTAACCTACTCGATGCTAGTCATCCTATCTTTAGTATTGGATACCTGTTTGAATTAGGCCCTATCCTATAACCTTCCTTCTTGCTTTACAGATTTGTTTACTAAAATCTACATAAGAGCAATCCTTTTCTTACACAAAATAGACATCAGATTTGGAATGGCTGATACTGTTACAATATGGCGGGTGATGTGGTGGTCAGCAATGATCATCTTAATTTCCTTACACATTTTCCCCTTCTTTGATCATTGTTGAGCACTCTTCCATATAAATTCATCCACATTAGCCTGGAATAACGCAGGTGAAGTGTAAAAGATGGGAAGAGTCCCCAAGATGTGTCTATTACCTGATTAGATCTGTAGAGACACTAGGGGTATTGCCACCGATCTTCCACACATATTCTCACCTACTGATCCTCTAATGCAGATGGATGCACATACATTTGTCCCTTACTAGCCTACCAATTAAAAGGCAGTGTCCTTTCCTGTCTTCACACAGACCTAGACAGGTAAGTTCTCATAGAGATCGGAGACATGTCCCCGCCAGGAATGGAAAAGAATAGTACAAAGCCTTTAAACAATCATCTAGCTTTACAAAAGCTCACACTCTAACTAAATATGAAATAAGATAAATTCAGTGCATCTTATTCTGGCCCAACTGGTGGCGTCCAGCTCCGGGTGGGTTCCAGGTGCAAACCAACATCCAGCTGCAAACTCCAGGTTTCTTTCACTAACCTGACACTGAGATTTGAGCGGGTTAAGTTGACATTCCTCCTGAAGGTCCCTCCTTCAAGTAGCGGGAGGCTGATCCCCAATCCCCCTCCAGCCGGTACAGCATAAGGACCCAAAGATGAAGGCGGTACCCTATCCAGAGATCTCATCAAAAGCTATGGGTCAGCAGAGAAATCTCCAGACTCGTGGCCTGGCCAATCAAGTTGCCCCCTTCACACACTGAATAGCATCTTTCCAACATCACCCTAAACATTAGTCAGCCTTCTTACTTTCCAGATTTCTTTACCAAGCTGTACAGTACTATTATCAAGGATTTCTAAAGCAACAACAGTATATGCAGAACTTTAAAAGGAGACAGTACATTTACAATACAATTCAAGATGACTCAATACAATTTACTGATCCCCCAGTGCAGATGGATGCACATCCATTTGTCCCTTACTAGCTTACCTTTTAAAAGCCGTGTATCTTCGTTCACTCAACAAGATGTATACACAGGCAGGCTAACTTGTAGATCATAGAAATCTTCTCAACATGAAAGCGACAAAAATTAAAATACTACCAACATGCAAACAAACATGCAAACCAACGTGATATATATAATATATACCTGTAACTGTCTGTATCTTTTTGTTTATATATATATATATATATAGATAGAAAGATATCTATCTATATATGTATTTTTATTTTCTGTCCGTAATAAATCTAAGAGTCTTTTAGTTGAATCAAATGGTCAAAAGTGAAACTGTCTAGAGAATTGATTCTTTCTACTCTTTTGTCAATTTTAACCAAAAGGTTACAAGCCTGCCCACCACGACAAGGTAGACTCTTTTAGGGCAGGCCCTACACTAAACTACACTATGCTAACCTACTCGATGCTAGTCATCCTATCTTTAGTATTGGATACAGTACCTGTTTGAATTAGGCCCTATCCTATTACCTTCCTTCTTGCTTTACAGATTTGTTTACTAAAATCTACATAAGAGCAATCCTTTTCTTACACAAAATAGACATCAGATTTGGAATGGCTGATACTGTTACAATATGGCGGGTGATGTGGTGGTCAGCAATGATCATCTTAATCTCCTTACACATTTTCCCCTTCTTTGATCATTGTTGAGCACTCTTCCAAATAAATTCATCCACATTAGCCTGGAATAACGCAGGTGAAGTGTAAAAGATGGGAAGAGTCCCCAAGATGTGTCTATTACCTGATTAGATCTGTAGAGACACTAGGGGTATTGCCACCGATCTTCCACACATATTCTCACCTACTGATCCTCTAATGCGGATGGATGCACATACATTTGTCCCTTACTAGCCTACCAATTAAAAGGCAGTGTCCTTTCCTGTCTTCACACAGACCTAGACAGGTAAGTTCTCATAGAGATCGGAGACATGTCCCCGCCAGGAATGGAAAGGAATAGTACAAAGCCTTTAAACAATCATCCAGCTTTACAAAAGCTCACACTCTAACTAAATATGAAATAAGATAAATTCAGTGCTTCTTATTCTGGCCCAACTGGTGGCGTCCAGCTCCGGGTGGGTTCCAGGTGCAAACCAACATCCAGCTGCAAACTCCAGGTTTCTTTCACTAACCTGACACTGAGATTTGAGCGGGTTAAGTTGACATTCCTCCTGAAGGTCCCTCCTTCATGTAGCGGGAGGCCGATCCCCAACCCCCCTCCAGCCGGTACAGCATAAGGACCCAAAGATGAAGGCGGTACCCTACCCAGAGATCTCATCAAAAGCTATGGGTCAGCAGAGAAATCTCCAGACTCGTGGCCTGGCCAATCAAGTTGCCCCCTTCACACACTGAATAACATCTTTCCAACATCACCCTAAACATCAGTCAGCCTTCTTACTTTCCAGATTTCTTTACCAAGCTGTACAGTACTATTATTAAGGATTTCTAAAGCAACAACAGTATATGCAGAACTTTAAAAGGAGACAGTACATTTACAATACAATTCAAGATGACTCAATACAATTTACTGATCCCCCCGTGCAGATGGATGCACATCCATTTGTCCCTTACTAGCCTACCTTTTAAAGGCCGTGTATCTTCGTTCACTCAACAAGATGTATACACAGGCAAGCTAACTTGTAGATCATAGAAATCTTCTCAACATGAAAGCGATAAAAATTAAAATACTACCAACATGAAAACAAACATGCAAACCAACGTGATATATATAATATATACCTGTAACTGTCTGTATCTTTTTGTTTATATATATATATATATATATATATATAGATAGAAAGATATCTATCTATCTATGTATTTTTATTTTCTGTCCGTAATAAATCTAAGAGTCTTTTAGTTGAATCAAATGGTCAAAAGTGAAACTGTCTAGAGAATTGATTTTTTCTACTCTTTTGTCAATTTTAACTAAAAGATTACAAGCCTGCCCACCACGACAAGGTAGACTCTTTTAGGGCAGGCCCTACACTAAACTACACTATGTTAACCTACTCGATGCTAGTCATCCTATCTTTAGTATTGGATACCTGTTTGAATTAGGCCCTATCCTATAACCTTTCTTCTTGCTTTACAGATTTGTTTACTAAAATCTACATAAGAGCAATCCTTTTCTTACACAAAATAGACATCAGATTTGGAATGGCTGATACTGTTACAATATGGCGGGTGATGTGGTGGTCAGCAATGATCATCTTAATCTCCTTACACATTTTCCCCTTCTTTGATCATTGTTGAGCACTCTTCCATATAAATTCATCCACATTAGCCTGGAATAACGCAGGTGAAGTGTAAAAGATGGGAAGAGTCCCCAAGATGTGTCTATTACCGGATTAGATCTGTAGAGACACTAGGGGTATTGCCACCGATCTTCCACACATATTCTCACCTACTGATCCTCTAATGCGGATGGATGCACATACATTTGTCCCTTACTAGCCTACCAATTAAAAGGCAGTGTCCTTTCCTGTCTTCACACAGACCTAGACAGGTAAGTTCTCATAGAGATCGGAGACATGTCCCCGCCAGGAATGGAAAGGAATAGTACAAAGCCTTTAAACAATCATCCAGCTTTACAAAAGCTCACACTCTAACTAAATATGAAATAAGATAAATTCAGTGCTTCTTATTCTGGCCCAACTGGTGGCGTCCAGCTCCGGGTGGGTTCCAGGTGCAAACCAACATCCAGCTGCAAACTCCAGGTTTCTTTCACTGACCTGACATTGAGATTTGAGCAGGTTAAGTTGACATTCCTCCTGAAGGTCCCTCCTTCAAGTAGCGGGAGGCCGATCCCCAACCCCCCTTCAGCCGGTACAGCATAAGGACCCAAAGATGAAGGCGGTACCCTATCCAGAGATCTCATCAAAAGCTATGGGTCAGCAGAGAAATCTCCAGACTCGTGGCCTGGCCAATCAAGTTGCCCCCTTCACACACTGAATAGCATCTTTCCAACATCACCCTAAACATCAGTCAGCCTTCTTACTTTCCAGATTTCTTTACCAAGCTGTACAGTACTATTATTAAGGATTTCTAAAGCAACAACAGCATATGCAGAACTTTAAAAGGAGACAGTACATTTACAATACAATTCAAGATGACTCAATACAATTTACTGATCCCCCAGTGCAGATGGATGCACATACATTTGTCCCTTACTAGCCTACCTTTTAAAGGCCGTGTATCTTTGTTCACTCAACAAGATGTATACACAGGCAGGCTAACTTGTAGATCATAGAAATCTTCTCAACATGAAAGCGACAAAAATTAAAATACTACCAACATGCAAACAAACATGCAAACCAACGTGATATATATAATATATACCTGTAACTGTCTGTATCTTTTTGTTAATATATATATATATATATATATATATATATATATATATATATATATATATATATATATAGATAGATAGAAAGATATCTATCTATATATGTATTTTTATTTTCTGTCCGTAATAAATCTAAGAGTCTTTTAGTTGAATCAAATGGTCAAAAGTGAAACTGTCTAGTGAATTGATTCTTTCTACTCTTTTGTCAATTTTAACCAAAAGATTACAAGCCTGCCCACCACGACAAGGTAGACTCTTTTAGGGCAGGCCCTACACTAAACTACACTATGCTAACCTACTCGATGCTAGTCATCCTATCTTTAGTATTGGATACCTGTTTGAATTAGGCCCTATCCTATAACCTTCCTTCTTGCTTTACAGATTTGTTTACTAAAATCTACATAAGAGCAATCCTTTTCTTACACAAAATAGACATCAGATTTGGAATGGCTGATACTGTTACAATATGGCGGGTGATGTGGTGGTCAGCAATGATCATCTTAATTTCCTTACACATTTTCCCCTTCTTTGATCATTGTTGAGCACTCTTCCATATAAATTCATCCACATTAGCCTGGAATAACGCAGGTGAAGTGTAAAAGATGGGAAGAGTCCCCAAGATGTGTCTATTACCTGATTAGATCTGTAGAGACACTAGGGTATTGCCACCGATCTTCCACACATATTCTCACCTACTGATCCTCTAATGCAGATGGATGCACATACATTTGTCCCTTACTAGCCTACCAATTAAAAGGCAGTGTCCTTTCCTGTCTTCACACAGACCTAGACAGGTAAGTTCTCATAGAGATCGGAGACATGTCCCCGCCAGGAATGGAAAGGAATAGTACAAAGCCTTTAAACAATCATCCAGCTTTACAAAAGCTCACACTCTAACTAAATATGAAATAAGATAAATTCAGTGCTTCTTATTCTGGCCCAACTGGTGGCGTCCAGCTCCGGGTGGGTTCCAGGTGCAAACCAACATCCAGCTGCAAACTCCAGGTTTCTTTCACTAACCTGACACTGAGATTTGAGCAGGTTAAATTGACATTCCTCCTGAAGGTCCCTCCTTCAAGTAGCGGGAGGCCGATCCCCAACCCCCCTCCAGCCGGTACAGCATAAGGACCCAAAGATGAAGGCGGTACCCTATCCAGAGATCTCATCAAAAGCTATGGGTCAGCAGAGAAATCTCCAGACTCGTGGCCTGGCCAATCAAGTTGCCCCCTTCACACACTGAATAGCATCTTTCCAACATCACCCTAAACATCAGTCAGCCTTCTTACTTTCCAGATTTCTTTACCAAGCTGTACAGTACTATTATTAAGGATTTCTAAAGCAACAACAGTATATGCAGAACTTTAAAAGGAGACAGTACATTTACAATACAATTCAAGATGACTCAATACAATTTACTGATCCCCCAGTGCAGATGGATGCACATACATTTGTCCCTTACTAGCCTACCTTTTAAAGGCCGTGTATCTTCGTTCACTCAACAAGATGTATACACAGGCAGGCTAACTTGTAGATCATAGAAATCTTCTCAACATGAAAGCGACAAAAATTAAAATACTACCAACATGCAAACAAACATGCAAACCAACGTGACATATATAATATATACCTGTAACTGTCTGTATCTTTTTGTTTATATATATATATAGATAGAAAGATATCTATCTATATATGTATTTTTATTTTCTGTCCGTAATAAATCTAAGAGTCTTTTAGTTGAATCAAATGGTCAAAAGTGAAACTGTCTAGAGAATTGATTCTTTCTACTCTTTTGTCAATTTTAACCAAAAGATTACAAGCCTGCCCACTACGACAAGGTAGACTCTTTTAGGGCAGGCCCTACACTAAACTACACTATGCTAACCTACTCGATGCTAGTCATCCTATCTTTAGTATTGGATACCTGTTTGAATTAGGCCCTATCCTATAACCTTCCTTCTTGCTTTACAGATTTGTTTACTAAAATCTACATAAGAGCAATCCTTTTCTTACACAAAATAGACATCAGATTTGGAATGGCTGATACTGTTACAATATGGCGGGTGATGTGGTGGTCAGCAATGATCATCTTAATTTCCTTACACATTTTCCCCTTCTTTGATCATTGTTGAGCACTCTTCCATATAAATTCATCCACATTAGCCTGGAATAACGCAGGTGAAGTGTAAAAGATGGGAAGAGTCCCCAAGATGTGTCTATTACCTGATTAGATCTGTAGAGACACTAGGGGTATTGCCACCGATCTTCCACACATATTCTCACCTACTGATCCTCTAATGCAGATGGATGCACATACATTTGTCTCTTACTAGCCTACCAATTAAAAGGCAGTGTCCTTTCCTGTCTTCACACAGACCTAGACAGGTAAGTTCTCACAGAGATCGGAGACATGTCCCCGCCAGGAATGGAAAGGAATAGTACAAAGCCTTTAAACAATCATCCAGCTTTACAAAAGCTCACACTCTAACTAAATATGAAATAAGATAAATTCAGTGCTTCTTATTCTGGCCCAACTGGTGGCGTCCAGCTCCGGGTGGGTTCCAGGTGCAAACCAACATCCAGCTGCAAACTCCAGGTTTCTTTCACTAACCTGACACTGAGATTTGAGCGGGTTAAGTTGACATTCCTCCTGAAGGTCCCTCCTTCAAGTAGCGGGAGGCCGATCCCCAACCCCCCTCCAGCTGGTACAGCATAAGGACCCAAAGATGAAGGCGGTACCCTATCCAGAGATCTCATCAAAAGCTATGGGTCAGCAGAGAAATCTCCAGACTCGTGGCCTGGCCAATCAAGTTGCCCCCTTCACACACTGAATAGCATCTTTCCAACATCACCCTAAACATCAGTCAGCCTTCTTACTTTCCAGATTTCTTTACCAAGCTGTACAGTACTATTATTAAGGATTTCTAAAGCAACAACAATATATGCAGAACTTTAAAAGGAGACAGTACAATTACAATACAATTCAAGATGACTCAATACAATTTACTGATCCCCCAGTGCAGATGGATGCACATACATTTGTCCCTTACTAGCCTACCTTTTAAAGGCCGTGTATCTTCGTTCACTCAACAAGATGTATACACAGGCAGGCTAACTTGTAGATCATAGAAATCTTCTCAACATGAAAGTGACAAAAATTAAAATACTACCAACATGCAAACAAACATGCAAACCAACGTGACATATATAATATATACCTGTAACTGTCTGTATCTTTTTGTTTATATATATATATAGATAGAAAGATATCTATCTATATATGGATTTTTATTTTCTGTCCGTAATAAATCTAAGAGTCTTTTAGTTGAATCAAATGGTCAAAAGTGAAACTGTCTAGAGAATTGATTCTTTCTACTCTTTTGTCAATTTTAACCAAAAGATTACAAGCCTGCCCACCACGACAAGGTAGACTCTTTTAGGGCAGGCCCTACACTAAACTACACTATGCTAACCTACTCGATGCTAGTCATCCTATCTTTAGTATTGGATACCTGTTTGAATTAGGCCCTATCCTATAACCTTCCTTCTTGCTTTACAGATTTGTTTACTAAAATCTACATAAGAGCAATCCTTTTCTTACACAAAATAGACATCAGATTTGGAATGGCTGATACTGTTACAATATGGCGGGTGATGTGGTGGTCAGCAATGATCATCTTAATTTCCTTTCACATTTTCCCCTTCTTTGATCATTGTTGAGCACTCTTCCATATAAATTCATCCACATTAGCCTGGAATAAGGCAGGTGAAGTGTAAAAGATGGGAAGAGTCCCCAAGATGTGTCTATTACCTGATTAGATCTGTAGAGACACTAGGGGTATTGCCACCGATCTTCCACACATATTCTCACCTACTGATCCTCTAATGCAGATGGATGCACATACATTTGTCCCTTACTAGCCTACCAATTAAAAGGCAGTGTCCTTTCCTGTCTTCACACAGACCTAGACAGGTAAGTTCTCATAGAGATCGGAGACATGTCCCCGCCAGGAATGGAAAGGAATAGTACAAAGCCTTTAAACAATCATCCAGCTTTACAAAAGCTCACACTCTAACTAAATATGAAATAAGATAAATTCAGTGCTTCTTATTCTGGCCCAACTGGTGGCGTCCAGCCCCGGGTGGGTTCCAGGTGCAAACCAACATCCAGCTGCAAACTCCAGGTTTCTTTCACTAACCTGACACTGAGATTTGAGCGGGTTAAGTTGACATTCCTCCTGAAGGTCCCTCCTTCAAGTAGCGGGAGGCCGATCCCCAACCCCCTTCCAGCCGGTACAGCATAAGGACCCAAAGATGAAGGCGGTACCCTATCCAGAGATCTCATCAAAAGCTATGGGTCAGCAGAGAAATCTCCAGACTCGTGGCCTGGCCAATCAAGTTGCCCCCTTCACACACTGAATAGCATCTTTCCAACATCACCCTAAACATCAGTCAGCCTTCTTACTTTCCAGATTTCTTTACCAAGCTGTACATTACTATTATTAAGGATTTCTAAAGCAACAACAGTATATGCAGAACTTTAAAAGGAGACAGTACATTTACAATACAATTCAAGATGACTCAATACAATTTACTGATCCCCCAGTGCAGATGGATGCACATACATTTGTCCCTTACTAGCCTACCTTTTAAAGGCCGTGTATCTTCGTTCACTCAACAAGATGTATACACAGGCAGGCTAACTTGTAGATCATAGAAATCTTCTCAACATGAAAGCGACAAAAATTAAAATACTACCAACATGCAAACAAACATGCAAACCAACGTGATATATATAATATATACCTGTAACTGTCTGTATCTTTTTGTTAATATATATATATATATATATATATATATATATATATATATATATATATAGATAGAAAGATATCTATCTATATATGTATTTTTATTTTCTGTCCGTAATAAATCTAAGAGTCTTTTAGTTGAATCAAATGGTCAAAAGTGAAACTGTCTAGAGAATTGATTCTTTCTCCTCTTTTGTCAATTTTAACCAAAAGATTACAAGCCTGCCCACGACGACTAGGTAGACTCTTTTAGGGCAGGCCCTACACTAAACTACACTATGCTAACCTACTCGATGTTAGTCTTCCTATCTTTAGTATTGGATACCTGTTTGAATTAGGCCCTATCCTATAACCTTCCTTCTTGCTTTACAGATTTGTTTACTAAAATCTACATAAGAGCAATCCTTTTCTTACACAAAATAGACATCAGATTTGGAATGGCTGATACTGTTACAATATGGCGGGTGATGTGGTGGTCAGCAATGATCATCTTAATTTCCTTACACATTTTCCCCTTCTTTGATCATTGTTGGGCACTCTTCCATATAAATTCATCCACATTAGCCTGGAATAACGCAGGTGAAGTGTAAAAGATGGGAAGAGTCCCCAAGATGAGTCTATTACCTGATAAGATCTGTAGAGACACTAGGGTATTGCCACCGATCTTCCACACATATTCTCACCTACTGATCCTCTAATGCAGATGGATGCACATACATTTGTCCCTTACTAGCCTACCAATTAAAAGGCAGTGTCCTTTCCTGTCTTCACACAGACCTAGACAGGTAAGTTCTCATAGAGATCGGAGACATGTCCCCGCCAGGAATGGAAAGGAATAGTACAAAGCCTTTAAACAATCATCCAGCTTTACAAAAGCTCACACTCTAACTAAATATGAAATAAGATAAATTCAGTGCTTCTTATTCTGGCCCAACTGGTGGCGTCCAGCTCCGGGTGGGTTTCAGGTGCAAACCAACATCCAGCTGCAAACTCCAGGTTTCTTTCACTAACCTGACACTGAGATTTGAGAGGGTTAAGTTGACATTACTCCTGAAGGTCCCTCCTTCAAGTAGCGGGAGGCCAATCCCCAACCCCCCTCCAGCCGGTACAGCATAAGGACCCAAAGATGAAGGCGGTACCCTATCCAGAGATCTCATCAAAAGCTATGGGTCAGCAGAGAAATCTCCAGACTCGTGGTCTGGCCAATCAAGTTGCCCCCTTCACACACTGAATAGCATCTTTGCAACATCACCCTAAACATCAGTCAGCCTTCTTACTTTCCATATTTCTTTACCAAGCTGTACAGTACTATTATTAAGGATTTCTAAAGCAACAACAGTATATGCAGAACTTTAAAAGGAGACAGTACATTTACAATACAATTCAAGATGACTCAATACAATTTACTGATCCCCCAGTGCAGATGGATGCACATACATTTGTCCCTTACTAGCCTACCTTTTAAAGGCCGTGTATCTTAGTTCACTCAACAAGATGTATACACAGGCAGGCTAACTTGTAGATCATAGAAATCTTCTCAACATGAAAGCGACAAAAATTAAAATACTACCAACATGCAAACAAACATGCAAACCAACGTGATATATATAATATATACCTGTAACTGTCTGTATCTTTTTGTTTATATATATATATAGATAGAAAGATATCTATCTATATATGTATTTTTATTTTCTGTCCGTAATAAATCTAAGAGTCTTTTAGTTGAATCAAATGGTCAAAAGTGAAACTGTCTAGAGAATTGATTCTTTCTACTCTTTTGTCAATTTTAACCAAAAGATTACAAGCCTGCCCACCACGACAAGGTAGACTCTTTTAGGGCAGGCCCTACACTAAACTACACTATGCTAACCTACTCGATGCTAGTCATCCTATCTTTAGTATTGGATACCTGTTTGAATTAGGCCCTATCCTATAACCTTCCTTCTTGCTTTACAGATTTGTTTACTAAAATCTACATAAGAGCAATCCTTTTCTTACACAAAATAGACATCAGATTTGGAATGGCTGATACTGTTACAATATGGCGGGTGATGTGGTGGTCAGCAATGATCATCTTAATTTCCTTACACATTTTCCCCTTCTTTGATCATTGTTGAGCACTCTTCCATATAAATTCATCCACATTAGCCTGGAATAATGCAGGTGAAGTGTAAAAGATGGGAAGAGTCCCCAAGATGTGTCTATTACCTGATTAGATCTGTAGAGACACTAGGGTATTGCCACCGATCTTCCACACATATTCTCACCTACTGATCCTCTAATGCAGATGGATGCACATACATTTGTCCCTTACTAGCCTACCAATTAAAAGGCAGTGTCCTTTCCTGTCTTCACACAGACCTAGACAGGTAAGTTCTCATAGAGATCGGAGACATGTCCCCGCCAGGAATGGAAAGGAATAGTACAAAGCCTTTAAACAATCATCCAGCTTTACAAAAGCTCACACTCTAACTAAATATGAAATAAGGTAAATTCAGTGCTTCTTATTCTGGCCCAACTGGTGGCGTCCAGCTCCGGGTGGGTTCCAGGTGCAAACCAACATCCAGCTGCAAACTCCAGGTTTCTTTCACTAACCTGACACTGAGATTTGAGCGGGTTAAGTTGACATTCCTCCTGAAGGTCCCTCCTTCAAGTAGCGGGAGGCCGATCCCCAACCCCCCTCCAGCCGGTACAGCATAAGGACCCAAAGATGAAGGCGGTACCCTATCCAGAGATCTCATCAAAAGCTATGGGTCAGCAGAGAAATCTCCAGACTCGTGGCCTGGCCAATCAAGTTGCCCCCTTCACACACTGAATAGCATCTTTCCAACATCACCCTAAACATCAGTCAGCCTTCTTACTTTCCAGATTTCTTTACCAAGCTGTACAGTACTATTATTAAGGATTTCTAAAGCAACAACAGTATATGCAGAACTTTAAAAGGAGACAGTACATTTACAATACAATTCAAGATGACTCAATACAATTTACTGATCCCCCAGTGCAGATGGATGCACATACATTTGTCCCTTACTAGCCTACCTTTTAAAGGCCGTGTATCTTCGTTCACTCAACAAGATGTATACACAGGCAGGCTAACTTGTAGATCATAGAAATCTTCTCAACATGAAAGCGACAAAAATTAAAATACTACCAACATGCAAACAAACATGCAAACCAACGTGATATATATAATATATACCTATAACTGTCTGTATCTTTTTGTTTATATATATATATATATATATATATATATAGATAGATAGAAAGATATCTATCTATATATGTATTTTTATTTTCTGTCCGTAATAAATCTAAGAGTCTTTTAGTTGAATCAAATGGTCAAAAGTGAAACTGTCTAGAGAATTGATTATTTCTACTCTTTTGTCAATTTTAACCAAAAGATTACAAGCCTGCCCACCACGACAAGGTAGACTCTTTTAGGGCAGGCCCTACACTAAACTACACTATGCTAACCTACTCGATGCTAGTCATCCTATCTTTAGTATTGGATACCTGTTTGAATTAGGCCCTATCCTATAACCTTCCTTCTTGCTTTACAGATTTGTTTACTAAAATCTACATAAGAGCAATCCTTTTCTTACACAAAATAGACATCAGATTTGGAATGGCTGATACTGTTACAATATGGCGGGTGATGTGGTGGTCAGCAATGATCATCTTAATTTCCTTACACATTTTCCCCTTCTTTGATCATTGTTGAGCACTCTTCCATATAAATTCATCCACATTAGCCTGGAATAACGCAGGTGAAGTGTAAAAGATGGGAAGAGTCCCCAAGATGTGTCTATTACCTGATTAGATCTGTAGAGACACTAGGGGTATTGCCACCAATCTTCCACACATATTCTCACCTACTGATCCTCTAATGAAGATGGATGCACATACATTTGTCCCTTACTAGCCTACCAATTAAAAGGCAGTGTCCTTTCCTGTCTTCACACAGACCTAGACAGGTAAGTTCTCATAGAGATCGGAGACATGTCCCCGCCAGGAATGGAAAGGAATAGTACAAAGCCTTTAAACAATCATCCAGCTTTACAAAAGCTCACACTCTAACTAAATATGAAATAAGATAAATTCAGTGCTTCTTATTCTGGCCCAACTGGTGGCGTCCAGCTCCGGGTGGGTTCCAGGTGCAAACCAACATCCAGCTGCAAACTCCAGGTTTCTTTCACTAACCTGACACTGAGATTTGAGCGGGTTAAGTTGACATTCCTCCTGAAGGTCCCTCCTTCAAGTAGCGGGAGGCCGATCCCCAACCCCCCTCCAGCCGGTACAGCATAAGGACCCAAAGATGAAGGCGGTACCCTATCCAGAGATCTCATCAAAAGCTATGGGTCAGCAGAGAAATCTCCAGACTCGTGGCCTGGCCAATCAAGTTGCCCCCTTCACACACTGAATAGCATCTTTCCAACATCACCCTAAACATCAGTCAGCCTTCTTACTTTCCAGATTTCTTTACCAAGCTGTACATTACTATTATTAAGGATTTCTAAAGCAACAACAGTATATGCAGAACTTTAAAAGGAGACAGTACATTTACAATACAATTCAAGATGACTCAATACAATTTACTGATCCCCCAGTGCAGATGGATGCACATACATTTGTCCCTTACTAGCCTACCTTTTAAAGGCCGTGTATCTTCGTTCACTCAACAAGATGTATACACAGGCAGGCTAACTTGTAGATCATAGAAATCTTCTCAACATGAAAGCGACAAAAATTAAAATACTACCAACATGCAAACAAACATGCAAACCAACGTGATATATATAATATATACCTGTAACTGTCTGTATCTTTTTGTTTATATATATATATATATAGATAGAAAGATATCTATCTATATATGTATTTTTATTTTCTGTCCGTAATAAATCTAAGAGTCTTTTAGTTGAATCAAAAGGTCAAAAGTGAAACTGTCTAGAGAATTGATTATTTCTACTCTTTTGTCAATTTTAACCAAAAGATTACAAGCCTGCCCACTACGACAAGGTAGACTCTTTTAGGGCAGGCCCTACACTAAACTACACTATGCTAACCTACTCGATGCTAGTCATCCTATCTTTAGTATTGGATACCTGTTTGAATTAGGCCCTATCCTATAACCTTCCTTCTTGCTTTACAGATTTGTTTACTAAAATCTACATAAGAGCAATCCTTTTCTTATACAAAATAGACATCAGATTTGGAATGGCTGATACTGTTACAATATGGCGGGTGATGTGGTGGTCAGCAATGATCGTCTTGATTTCCTTACACATTTTCCCCTTCTTTGATCATTGTTGAGCACTCTTCCATATAAATTCATCCACATTAGCCTGGAATAACGCAGGTGAAGTGTAAAAGATGGGAAGAGTCCCCAAGATGTGTCTATTACCTGATTAGATCTGTAGAGACAGTAGTTGTATTGCCACCGATCTTCCACACATATTCTCACCTACTGATCCTCTAATGCAGATGGATGCACATACATTTGTCCCTTACTAGCCTACCAATTAAAAGGCAGTGTCCTTTCCTGTCTTCACACAGACCTAGACAGGTAAGTTCTCATAGAGATCGGAGACATGTCCCCGCCAGGAATGGAAAGGAATAGTACAAAGCCTTTAAACAATCATCCAGCTTTACAAAAGCTCACACTCTAACTAAATATGAAATAAGATAAATTCAGTGCTTCTTATTCTGGCCCAACTGGTGGCGTCCAGCTCCGGGTGGGTTCCAGGTGCAAACCAACATCCAGCTGCAAACTCCAGGTTTCTTTCACTAACCTGACACTGAGATTTGAGCGGGTTAAGTTGACATTCCTCCTGAAGGTCCCTCCTTCAAGTAGCGGGAGGCCGATCCCCAACCCCCCTCCAGCCGGTACAGCATAAGGACCCAAAGATGAAGGCGGTACCCTATCCAGAGATCTCATCAAAAGCTATGGGTCAGCAGAGAAATCTCCAGACTCGTGGCCTGGCCAATCAAGTTGCCCCCTTCACACACTGAATAGCATCTTTCCAACATCACCCTAAACATCAGTCAGCCTTCTTACTTTCCAGATTTCTTTACCAAGCTGTACAGTACTATTATTAAGGATTTCTAAAGCAACAACAGTATATGCAGAACTTTAAAAGGAGACAGTACATTTACAATACAATTCAAGATGACTCAATACAATTTACTGATCCCCCAGTGCAGATGGATGCACATACATTTGTCCCTTACTAGCCTACCTTTTAAAGGCCGTGTATCTTCGTTCACTCAACAAGATGTATACACAGGCAGACTAACTTGTAGATCATAGAAATCTTCTCAACATGAAAGCGACAAAAATTAAAATACTACCAACATGCAAACAAACATGCAAACCAACGTGATATATATAATATATACCTGTAACTGTCTGTATCTTTTTGTTTATATATATATATATAGATAGAAAGATATCTATCTATATATGTATTTTTATTTTCTGTCCGTAATAAATCTAAGAGTCTTTTAGTTGAATCAAATGGTCAAAAGTGAAACTGTCTAGAGAATTGATTCTTTCTACTCTTTTGTCAATTTTAACCAAAAGATTACAAGCCTGCCCACCACGACAAGGTAGACTCTTTTAGGGCAGGCCCTACACTAAACTACACTATGCTAACCTACTCGATGCTAGTCATCCTATCTTTAGTATTGGATACCTGTTTGAATTAGGCCCTATCCTATAACCTTCCTTCTTGCTTTACAGATTTGTTTACTAAAATCTACATAAGAGCAATCCTTTTCTTACACAAAATAGACATCAGATTTGGAATGGCTGATACTGTTACAATATGGCGGGTGATGTGGTGGTCAGCAATGATCACCTTAATTTCCTTACACATTTTCCCCTTCTTTGATCATTGTTGAGCACTCTTCCATATAAATTCATCCACATTAGCCTGGAATAACGCAGGTGAAGTGTAAAAGATGGGAAGAGTCCCCAAGATGTGTCTATTACCTGATTAGATCTGTAGAGACACTAGGGGTATTGCCACCGATCTTCCACACATATTCTCACCTACTGATCCTCTAATGCAGATGGATGCACATACATTTGTCCCTTACTAGCCTACCAATTAAAAGGCAGTGTCCTTTCCTGTCTTCACACAGACCTAGACAGGTAAGTTCTCATAGAGATCGGAGACATGTCCCCGCCAGGAATGGAAAGGAATAGTACAAAGCCTTTAAACAATCATCAAGCTTTACAAAAGCTCACACTCTAACTAAATATGAAATAAGATAAATTCAGTGCTTCTTATTCTGGCCCAACTGGTGGCGTCCAGCTCCGGGTGGGTTCCAGGTGCAAACCAACATCCAGCTGCAAACTCCAGGTTTCTTTCACTAACCTGACACTGAGATTTGAGCGGGTTAAGTTGACATTCCTCCTGAAGGTCCCTCCTTCAAGTAGCGGGAGGCCGATCCCCAACCCCCCTCCAGCCGGTACAGCATAAGGACCCAAAGATGAAGGCGGTACCCTATCCAGAGATCTCATCAAAAGCTATGGGTCAGCAGAGAAATCTCCAGACTCGTGGCCTGGCCAATCAAGTTGCCCCCTTCACACACTGAATAGCATCTTTCCAACATCACCCTAAACATCAGTCAGCCTTCTTACTTTCCAGATTTCTTTACCAAGCTGTACAGTACTATTATTAAGGATTTCTAAAGCAACAACAGTATATGCAGAACTTTAAAAGGAGACAGTACATTTACAATACAATTCAAGATGACTCAATACAATTTACTGATCCCCCAGTGCAGATGGATGCACATACATTTGTCCCTTACTAGCCTACCTTTTAAAGGCCGTGTATCTTCGTTCACTCAACAAGATGTATACACAGGCAGGCTAACTTGTAGATCATAGAAATCTTCTCAACATGAAAGCGACAAAAATTAAAATACTACCAACATGCAAACAAACATGCAAACCAACGTGATATATATAATATATACCTGTAACTGTCTGTATCTTTTTGTTTATATATATATATATATAGATAGAAAGATATCTATCTATATATGTATTTTTATTTTCTGTCCGTAATAAATCTAAGAGTCTTTTAGTTGAATCAAATGGTCAAAAGTGAAACTGTCTAGAGAATTGATTCTTTCTACTCTTTTGTCAATTTTAACCAAAAGATTACAAGCCTGCCCACCACGACAAGGTAGACTCTTTTAGGGCAGGCCCTACACTAAACTACACTATGCTAACCTACTCGATGCTAGTCATCCTATCTTTAGTATTGGATACCTGTGTGAATTAGGCCCTATCCTATAACCTTCCTTCTTGCTTTACAGATTTGTTTACTAAAATCTACATGAGAGCAATCCTTTTCTTACACAAAATAGACATCAGATTTGGAATGGCTGATACTGTTACAATATGGCGGGTGATGTGGTGGTCAGCAATGATCATCTTAATTTCCTTACACATTTTCCCCTTCTTTGATCATTGTTGAGCACTCTTCCATATAAATTCATCCACATTAGCCTGGAATAACGCAGGTGAAGTGTAAAAGATGGGAAGAGTCCCCAAGATGTGTCTATTACCTGATTAGATCTGTAGAGACACTAGGGGTATTGCCACCGATCTTCCACACATATTCTCACCTACTGATCCTCTAATGCAGATGGATGCACATACATTTGTCCCTTACTAGCCTACCAATTAAAAGGCAGTGTCCTTTCCTGTCTTCACACAGACCTAGACAGGTAAGTTCTCATAGAGATCGGAGACATGTCCCCGCCAGGAATGGAAAGGAATAGTACAAAGCCTTTAAACAATCATCAAGCTTTACAAAAGCTCACACTCTAACTAAATATGAAATAAGATAAATTCAGTGCTTCTTATTCTGGCCCAACTGGTGGCGTCCAGCTCCGGGTGGGTTCCAGGTGCAAACCAACATCCAGCTGCAAACTCCAGGTTTCTTTCACTAACCTGACACTGAGATTTGAGCGGGTTAAGTTGACATTCCTCCTGAAGGTCCCTCCTTCAAGTAGCGGGAGGCCGATCCCCAACCCCCCTCCAGCCGGTACAGCATAAGGACCCAAAGATGAAGGCGGTACCCTATCCAGAGATCTCATCAAAAGCTATGGGTCAGCAGAGAAATCTCCAGACTCGTGGCCTGGCCAATCAAGTTGCCCCCTTCACACACTGAATAGCATCTTTCCAACATCACCCTAAACATCAGTCAGCCTTCTTACTTTCCAGATTTCTTTACCAAGCTGTACAGTACTATTATTAAGGATTTCTAAAGCAACAACAGTATATGCAGAACTTTAAAAGGAGACAGTACATTTACAATACAATTCAAGATGACTCAATACAATTTACTGATCCCCCAGTGCAGATGGATGCACATACATTTGTCCCTTACTAGCCTACCTTTTAAAGGCCGTGTATCTTCGTTCACTCAACAAGATGTATACACAGGCAGGCTAACTTGTAGATCATAGAAATCTTCTCAACATGAAAGCGACAAAAATTAAAATACTACCAACATGCAAACAAACATGCAAACCAACGTGATATATATAATATATACCTGTAACTGTCTGTATCTTTTTGTTAATATATATATATATATATATATATATCTATATATATATATATATATATATAGATATATATATATATATAGATAGATAGAAAGATATCTATCTATATATGTATTTTTATTTTCTGTCCGTAATAAATCTAAGAGTCTTTTAGTTGAATCAAATGGTCAAAAGTGAAACTGTCTAGAGAATTGATTCTTTCTACTCTTTTGTCAATTTTAACCAAAAGATTACAAGCCTGCCCACCACGACTAGGTAGACTCTTTTAGGGCAGGCCCTACACTAAACTACACTATGCTAACCTACTCGATGCTAGTCATCCTATCTTTAGTATTGGATACCTGTTTGAATTAGGCCCTATCCTATAACCTTCCTTCTTGCTTTACAGATTTGTTTACTAAAATCTACATAAGAGCAATCCTTTTCTTACACAAAATAGACATCAGATTTGGAATGGCTGATACTGTTACAATATGGCGGGTGATGTGGTGGTCAGCAATGATCATCTTAATTTCCTTACACATTTTCCCCTTCTTTGATCATTGTTGAGCACTCTTCCATATAAATTCATCCACATTAGCCTGGAATAACGCAGGTGAAGTGTAAAAGATGGGAAGAGTCCCCAAGATGTGTCTATTACCTGATTAGATCTGTAGAGACACTAGGGTATTGCCACCGATCTTCCACACATATTCTCACCTACTGATCCTCTAATGCAGATGGATGCACATACATTTGTCCCTTACTAGCCTACCAATTAAAAGGCAGTGTCCTTTCCTGTCTTCACACAGACCTAGACAGGTAAGTTCTCATAGAGATCGGAGACATGTCCCCGCCAGGAATGGAAAGGAATAGTACAAAGCCTTTAAACAATCATCCAGCTTTACAAAAGCTCACACTCTAACTAAATATGAAATAAGATAAATTAAGTGCTTCTTATTCTGGCCCAACTGGTGGCGTCCAGCTCCGGGTGGGTTCCAGGTGCAAACCAACATCCAGCTGCAAACTCCAGGTTTCTTTCACTAACCTGACAATGAGATTTGAGCGGGTTAAGTTGACATTCCTCCTGAAGGTCCCTCCTTCAAGTAGCGGGAGGCCGATCCCCAACCCCCCTCCAGCCGGTACAGCATAAGGACCCAAAGATGAAGGCGGTACCCTATCCAGAGATCTCATCAAAAGCTATGGGTCAGCAGAGAAATCTCCAGACTCGTGGCCTGGCCAATCAAGTTGCCCCCTTCACACACTGAATAGCATCTTTCCAACATCACCCTAAACATCAGTCAGCCTTCTTACTTTCCAGATTTCTTTACCAAGCTGTACAGTACTATTATTAAGGATTTCTAAAGCAACAACAGTATATGCAGAACTTTAAAAGGAGACAGTACATTTACAATACAATTCAAGATGACTCAATACAATTTACTGATCCCCCAGTGCAGATGGATGCACATACATTTGTCCCTTACTAGCCTACCTTTTAAAGGCCGTGTATCTTCGTTCACTCAACAAGATGTATACACAGGCAGGCTAACTTGTAGATCATAGAAATCTTCTCAACATGAAAGCGACAAAAATTAAAATACTACCAACATGCAAACAAACATGCAAACCAACGTGATATATATAATATATACCTGTAACTGTCTGTATCTATTTGTTTATATATATATATAGATAGAAAGATATCTATCTATATATGTATTTTTATTTTCTGTCCGTAATAAATCTAAGAGTCTTTTAGTTGAATCAAATGGTCAAAAGTGAAACTGTCTAGAGAATTGATTATTTCTACTCTTTTGTCAATTTTAACCAAAAGATTACAAGCCTGCCCACTACGACAAGGTAGACTCTTTTAGGGCAGGCCCTACACTAAACTACACTATGCTAACCTACTCGATGCTAGTCATCCTATCTTTAGTATTGGATACCTGTTTGAATTAGGCCCTATCCTATAACCTTCCTTCTTGCTTTACAGATTTGTTTACTAAAATCTACAAAAGAGCAATCCTTTTCTTACACAAAATAGACATCAGATTTGGAATGGCTGATACTGTTACAATATGGCGGGTGATGTGGTGGTCAGCAATGATCATCTTAATTTCCTTACACATTTTCCCCTTCTTTGATCATTGTTGAGCACTCTTCCATATAAATTCATCCACATTAGCCTGGAATAACGCAGGTGAAGTGTAAAAGATGGGAAGAGTCCCCAAGATGTGTCTATTACCTGATAAGATCTGTAGAGACACTAGGGGTATTGCCACCGATCTTCCACACATATTCTCACCTACTGATCCTCTAATGCAGATGGATGCACATACATTTGTCCCTTACTAGCCTACCAATTAAAAGGCAGTGTCCTTCCTGTCTTCACACAGACCTAGACAGGTAAGTTCTCATAGAGATCGGAGACATGTCCCCGCCAGGAATGGAAAGGAATAGTACAAAGCCTTTAAACAATCATCCAGCTTTACAAAAGCTCACACTCTAACTAAATATGAAATAAGATAAATTCAGTGCTTCTTATTCTGGCCCAACTGGTGGCGTCCAGCTCCGGGTGGGTTCCAGGTGCAAACCAACATCCAGCTGCAAACTCCAGGTTTCTTTCACTAACCTGACACTGAGATTTGAGCGGGTTAAGTTGACATTCCTCCTGAAGGTCCCTCCTTCAAGTAGCGGGAGGCCGATCCCCAACCCCCCTCCAGCCGGTACAGCATAAGGACCCAAAGATGAAGGCGGTACCCTAACCAGAGATCTCATCAAAAGCTATGGGTCAGCAGAGAAATCTCCAGACTCGTGGCCTGGCCAATCAAGTTGCCCCCTTCACACACTGAATAGCATCTTTCCAACATCACCCTAAACATCAGTCAGCCTTCTTACTTTCCAGATTTCTTTACCAAGCTGTACAGTACTATTATTAAGGATTTCTAAAGCAACAACAGTATATGCAGAACTTTAAAAGGAGACAGTACATTTACAATACAATTCAAGATGACTCAATACAATTTACTGATCCCCCAGTGCAGATGGATGCACATACATTTGTCCCTTACTAGCCTACCTTTTAAAGGCCGTGTATCTTCGTTCACTCAGCAAGATGTATACACAGGCAGGCTAACTTGTAAATCATAGAAATCTTCTCAACATGAAAGCGACAAAAATTAAAATACTACCAACATGCAAACAAACATGCAAACCAACGTGATATATATAATATATACCTGTAACTGTCTGTATCTTTTTGTTAATATATATATATATATATAGATAGAAAGATATCTATCTATATATGTATTTTTATTTTCTGTCCGTAATAAATCTAAGAGTCTTTTAGTTGAATCAAATGGTCAAAAGTGAAACTGTCTAGAGAATTGATTCTTTCTACTCTTTTGTCAATTTTAACCAAAAGATTACAAGCCTGCCCACCACGACTAGGTAGACTCTTTTAGGGCAGGCCTTACACTAAACTACACTATGCTAACCTACTCGATGCTAGTCATCCTATCTTTAGTATTGGATACCTGTTTGAATTAGGCCCTATCCTATAACCTTCCTTCTTGCTTTACAGATTTGTTTACTAAAATCTACATAAGAGCAATCCTTTTCTTACACAAAATAGACATCAGATTTGGAATGGCTGATACTGTTACAATATGGCGGGTGATGTGGTGGTCAGCAATGATCATCTTAATTTCCTTACACATTTTCCCCTTCTTTGATCATTGTTGAGCACTCTTCCATATAAATTCATCCACATTAGCCTGGAATAATGCAGGTGAAGTGTAAAAGATGGGAAGAGTCCCCAAGATGTGTCTATTACCTTATTAGATCTGTAGAGACACTAGGGTATTGCCACCGATCTTCCACACATATTCTCACCTACTGATCCTCTAATGCAGATGGATGCACATACATTTGTCCCTTACTAGCCTACCAATTAAAAGGCAGTGTCCTTTCCTGTCTTCACACAGACCTAGACAGGTAAGTTCTCATAGAGATCGGAGACATGTCCCCGCCAGGAATGGAAAGGAATAGTACAAAGCCTTTAAACAATCATCCAGCTTTACAAAAGCTCACACTCTAACTAAATATGAAATAAGATAAATTCAGTGCTTCTTATTCTGGCCCAACTGGTGGCGTCCAGCTCCGGGTGGGTTCCAGGTGCAAACCAACATCCAGCTGCAAACTCCAGGTTTCTTTCACTAACCTGACACTGAGATTTGAGCGGGTTAAGTT
>NW_027362636.1:0-23585 GCF_042186555.1 Aquarana catesbeiana | reverse complement strand
AACATCACCCCTGTGACATTTGTTTTGCTGTCTGTGCTCCTCTTCAGAAGATTGAACCTCACTTTTTGTCCCAATGACAAATGTTTTTTGAAAATTTGGGTTTTTTTGTGAAACAAGGATTGGTGATAAAGCATCAGTGGAAAGGAGAAATGTTTTTCCCATATTAACTCTTATAGGAGAGAATTTCCCTTCCTAGGGGTAGATTTCACGTCACTTCCTGTTGTCTCCTTCCGTTTGCAAGTAGGAGTCGTTTGTAAGTTGGATGTTTGAAAGTAGGGGCCTGCCCTATATACTCAGCAGAAATTTGGGCCTTAGATGTTGTTGTGGCCACAACACTGTAAGCCCTCACAGGGCCCTGCTGTGAAATATTAGATCAAGAATTGTAATTACATGCCCCTGTTGAACGGGGCAGAAAAATTGGGCCTTTGGTGGTGGTGCTGGTGCCACAGCACTGTAAGTCCTCCCTCGTTCTTGGTGGGTGCAGAAACGGGCCCTGCTGTGAAATATTAGATCAAGAATTGTAATTACATGCCCCTGTTTAACAGGGGCTGAAAAATTGGGCCTTTGGTGGTGGTGGTGGTGCCACGACACTGTAAGTCCTCACTCGCTCTTGGTGGGCACAGAAACAGGCCCTGCTGTGAAATATTAGATCAAGAATTGTAATTACATGCCCCTGTTGAACAGGGGCTGAAAAATTGGGCCTTAGGCACTGGTGCTGGTGCCACAACACTGCAACCCCTCACAGATACTCTAGTTGGAACGCAGGAACGAGACCTGCTGCAAAGTATTGCATCAAAAATTGTAATTACATGCCCCTGTTAAACAGGGGCTGAAAAATTAGGCCTTAGACACTGGTGCTGGTGCCACAACACTGCAACCCCTCACAGATACTCTAGTTGGAACGCAGGAATGAGCTCTGCTGCAAAGTATTGCATCAAAAATTGTAATTACACACCCCTGTTAAACAGGGACTGGAAAATCAGGCCTTAGGCACTGGTGCTGGTGCCACAACACTGCAACCCCTCACAGATACTCTAGTTGGAACGCAGGAATGAGCCCTGCTGCAAAGTATTGCCTCAAAAATTGTAATTACATGCCCCGGTTAAACAAGGGCTGAAAAATTGGGCCTTAGGCACTGGTGACGGCGCCCAGAACCAAAAATGTTCTTACAAGCTATCAGCGTGATCATTGAGGAGGAAGAGGATAATTACTCAGGATAGTCACTCAGCATCAGCATAGGCAGTGTTTGAAGGGATCTGAGATTTCAAAAAAAATTATTCGGTTACATCAGCATCAGGTGCTTGGTAGCTGGTGGTGATCCAAGACTGATTCATCTTTATGAAGGTCAGTCGATCGACCGAGTCAGTGGACAGGCGCACCCTGTGATCGGTTACAAAGCCTCCAGCAGCAATGAATGTGCGTTCCGAAAGAACGCTGGATGCAGGACAGGCCAGTAGCTCAATTGCATACTGTGCAAGCTCTGGCCAGTGATCCATCCTCAAGACCCAGTAACCCAGAGGATTTTCGGTGGGAAAGTTGTCCAAGTCAGATCTTGCCCCTAGGTATTCCTGCACCATGTAAAACAGACACTGGCGATGGTTGCTGGAACCGATCATACCTTGGGGCTGCGGACTAAAAAATTGTCTGAACGCATCGGTCAGGCGGCCACCTTCTCCACCGCTCCTTCTTTGAGTGACCGAAGCCTCAGCAACACGTTGTCCATAAACAGGAGTTTGTAACCTCCCAGTCTCTGGGAACATGTTGCACAGACCTTTCTGCAAGGCCTCCTGAAGATGTTTCACCCTCTGCTCCCTCTGCGACGGCAAGATAAGGTCCGCAACCTTACCCTTGTAACGTGGATCAAGGAGGACAAAATCGACAACATTCGGAAATCAATTCAGCAGAAAAAAACAACCAACTTTACCCAACCAAAGCAAAAAGAGGATATCAACACAAACATAACACAACCACCGGACTTCTTTCTGACCCCAATTACCACTGACACGATTAAAGACATTATGAGAACCCTTCGAGACAGCACATCACCAAATGACATAATTCCCACAAAACTCCTTAAAGCATGCTCCGACATCCTGGCTCCCACTATAACACACCTCATAAATCAGTCGTTCAAAGCAAGGCATTGTCAAACCCCTGCTAAAGAAACCTAATCTTGACCCTAAGAACCCTAAATACCGCAGACCGATAACAAGCCTTAACACCATCTCCAAGATTATGGAGAAAGCGGTAGTACAACAGCTACAACGCCACCTGGACACACATCAACTTCTGGACACTCTACAATCAGGCTTCTGGCCATGGCACAGAAACTGCACTTCTAAAAATATGGGATGATGCCCTCGTAGCAGCAGATGACGGAGAATCGTGCCTCTTGGTACTGTTAGACCTCATTGCAGCCTTTGATACAGTGGACCACAATACTCTACTTGTCCGTCTCACAGAAGTAGCAGGAGCCACAGGTTCTAGTCTAAAATGGTTTGCATCCTTCTTAGAGAATCGGTCTCAGACAGAGAAACTAGGAGCATTCACCTCTGAAACCCGAACAATCTCCTGTGGAGTCCCTCAGGGTTCACCCCTGTCGCCAGTGTTATTCAACATCTACATCCGCCCACTCCTCAAAAGCATAAAAAAATCAGACCTCTGCTTCCACTCATACGCTGACGACACCCAAATCTACTTTCGCATCACTAGACAAAAGGACCAACATCAGCAATTAGAGAAATGCCTCACTTTGATAGATGACTGGATGACCATTAGTTCCCTCAAACTCAACGGGTCAAAAACAGAACTTCTTCTCCTACACGCTAACCAAAGTGCCAAAACCAAGATCCCGTGGACCCCACCATCTTAGGACAAACCATCTCTCCGCGCACCAAAGCCAAGAGTCTTGGAGTTATCTTTGACTCAGAAATGACAATGGATGCACAAATAGGATCAGTAGTTAGCGGATCTCACCATCTCCTCCGCCTGCTACGCAGACTCATCCCCTTCATCCCAGAAGAGGACAAAGCAGCAGTAGTAGGAACAATCATCAATTCCCGACTCGACTACGCAAACTCACTCTACATATGATTACCCCAATATCAGCTTGCGCGCCTACAGGCCATCCAAAACGCGGCGGCAAGACTGCTAACAGGAAAAAAACCCTGGGAGTCCATCTCCCCATCTCTGAGGAGCCTACATTGGCTAACCGTAAAGAATAGGATCACATTTAAGACCCTCTGCCTCACCCACAAATGCATACAAGGTAACGCCCCTCAATACCTCCGAGAGAGAATAAAACACTACACTCCCAATCGCAATCTGCGATCATAACCAAAACCTCCTCCTCATTCCCAAATACCGCTACAAAGCAAGGGGAGAACGAAGATTCGCAGTCCAGGGACCTCGGCAATGGAACGCTCTTCCGACTCACATCCGCATGGAAGAAAACTATCTGACCTTCAGGAAAAAACTCAAGACCTTCCTCTTCTAAGAGGATGACAGCACAAAACGCATTAGCGCCTCGAGGCGATTCAGTTCGCATTTGCAGCGCTTTATAAATCATTCATTCAAATCATTCAAATTCATTCAGGGTTGCCAGCCAGTATTGGTCCTTCTCCTTGATACCACAAATACGAGGATCCTTACGCAGGCTTTGCAGGATCAGGGAGGCCATGCAGCGTAGGTTTGCTGAGGCATTCGGTCCGGAGTCCTCTGGGTCACTAAGGACGACATGGTCAGCAGCTACCTCCTCCCAGCCACGTACAAGTCCATGTGTTTCTTAGGACTGATCCCTTAAAGACTGCTGCTGATGCTGAGTGCCAGGCTCCACCTCCATACTGACACAATCCTCCTCCTCCTCGTCCTCTTCCTGTGTGATCGACGGGCACGCAGGAACACTGTCTGGATAAAGGGGGCCTTGAGAGCTAAGGAAGTCCTCCTCTTCCTCCCTGTGTTCTGCCTCAAGTGCCCTGTCCATTATTCCATGCAGCGTGTGCTCCAACAGGTGGACAGTGTCACTGATGCATGCACTGTCACTGCTCACCATCCTCGTGGCCTCCTCAAATGGTGACAGGACAGTGCATGCATCCCTGATCATGGCCCACTGGCGTGGGGAAAAAAAAACAAGCTCCCCTGACCCTGTCCTGGTGCCATAGTCACACAGGTACTCATTGATGGCCCTCTGCTGCATGTGCAGCCGCTGCAGCATGGCCAACGTTGAGTTCCACCTGGTGGGCATGTCACAGATTAGGCGGTTCTTGGGCAGGTTAAACTCCTTTTGGAGGTCTGCCAGCCGAGCACTGGCATTATGACCGGCGTAAATGCACACAGACTTTCCTGGCCTGTCTCAGGACATCCTGTAAGCCCGGGTACCTGCCCAAGAACCATTGCACCGCCAAGTTAAGGATGTGAGCCAAACAGGGCACATGGGTCATTTGTCCCTGTCGGAGGGCAGAGAGGAGGTTGGTGCCATTGTCGCAAACCACCATTCCTGCCTTAAGTTGGTGTGGCGTCAACCACCTCTGAACCTGCCCCTGCAGAGCTGACAGAACCTCTGCCCCAGTGTGGCTCCTGTCCCCCAAGCACACCAGCTCAAGGCCTGCATGGCATCTTTTGGCCTGCGTACTTGCGTAGCCCCTTGAACGCCTAAGGAGCACCGCTGGTTCCGAGGACAAATCACAGGAAGAGGCCATGGAGAAAGAAGAAGAGGAGGGGGTGGAGGAGAGAGGTGTGTCACAATCATTAGTAGTGGCATTTTGGAGGTGTGGTGGCGGAACAACCTTCAACACTACTGCACCTTGTCCTGCATCCTTCCCAGCTGCCAGCAGAGTCACCCAATGCGCGGTGAAACTTAGGTAACGTCCCTGTCCATGCCTGCTGGACCATGAGTCAGCGGTAATATGCACCTTACCGCTGACCGCCCTGTCCAACGAGGCCAAGACATTGCCTTCCACATGCCGGTAGAGAGCCGGAATCGCCTTCCGTGAGAAAAAGTGGCGTTTGGGTACCTGCCACTGAGGAACCGCACATTCCACAAACTCACGGAAGGGGGCAGAGTCTACCAACTGAAAAGGCAGCAGTTGAAGTGCTAGCAATTTTGCCAAGCTAGCATTCAACCGCTGGGCATGTGGATGGCTGGGAGCGAACTTCTTTTGGCGGTGCAGCAGCTGGGGCAGGGAAATTTGCCTGGTACAATATGACGTCGGTGTACCGAAAGCAGATTGCCCACAAGTACTTGGCTGGGACACACCTAATTCTACACTTTCATTCCTCTCAGTGCAGGTCTCAGAGAGGACTGAAGGTATAGTGGGGTTGGAGATCTCAGCTGATGAGGAGCAAGGAGAGGTCCTCTTTGTTCTTTGGTGTGGGTCTTTTAGATACGCTTGCCAACGAACTGCATGGCAGGTCAACATATGTCTGGTCAAGCATGTGGCGCCCAAGCGGGAGATGTTTTGGCCACGCGAGATACGCTTGAGACATATGTTGCAAATAGCAGCGGTGCAATCTGATGCACTCGTCTCAAAAATGGCCCACACCAAAGAACTTTTTGAATACGCGCAGAGACTGCAGCGCCCTGCACATGCGGAGCTTTGGGATGTGATGCAGTCAGGGTGCTGCCCTTAGGCTGGCCCCTAGAGGGCATCCTGCCTCGTTGGTGATGTGCCTCCTCCTCCTCTCTCCTATTAGGCACCCACGTTGAGTCAGTGACCTCATCATCCCCTCCCTCCTCATCACTGGAGCAAACCTGGCAGTATGCTGCAGCAGGGGGAGCATGACTGCCAGATTGCTGTCCTTCTTGGGCACCCCCTCTGTCCGTGCTCACGTTACTGCCTTCATCTAGCTCAGTATCATCATCAGAGCCTTCCAAACACTGGGCATCCTCCTGGAGCATGTACCCAACACTGTGGTCAAAGAGATCGAGGGACTCCTCAGGAGGACATGGTGGGGCTAGGGAAGGAGTCACTGATGACATTGAGCCGAGGGAAGAGGCCACTGCTTTGCAAGACAAAGTACCCTGAGCATGGGTGAGAGAAGATGAGGAGGATGAGGACGGCTTGGTCATCCACTCGACCAAGTCTTCCGCATGTTGCGGCTCAACACGGCCAGCTGCCGAAAAAAAGGCCAAGCGTGGCACGGCCACGTGCTGATGAGGATGCACCGTCTCCACGACCAGCACTGTTGCCTCTAGACACAGAGCCTGCTTGCCCTCTTTTATTGGCTTGTGACTGTCTGCCTCTCCTTGTTGGCCTTCCAGACATACTAATGGCCTGTAGCTGCACTAAGCACTGACACTGCAGCTAGCAAAATCAACTGCCTGCCTGTAGTATGAGAACACCACCAACCTTCTACAGGTAGCTTTAGCTGAACACTGTGCAGAGCTCGCCAAAAACTAACTTGTAGCTTATTTAGCTGCCCGCGGTAGTGATAGGATCAGGAAAAGACCACCGACCTTCTACAGGTAGCTTTAGCTGAACACTGTGCAGAGCTCGCACTACACTAACTTGTAGCTTATTTAGCTGCCTGCGGTAGTGATAGGATCAGGAAAACACCACCAACCTTCTACAGGTAGCTTTAGGTGAACACTGTGCAGAGCTCGAACTACACTAACTTGTAGCTTATTTAGCTGCCTGCGGTAGTGATAGGATCTGGAAAACACCACCAACCTTCTACAGGTAGCTTTAGGTGAACACTGTGCAGAGCTCGCCAAAAAATAACTTGTAGGTTTAGCTGAACACTGTGAGGAGGATGCACTACACTAACTTGTAGCTTTAGCTGAACACTGTGCAGAGGTCGCACTACATTAACTTGTAGTTTTAGCTGAACACTGTGAGGAGGATGCACTACACTAACTTGTAGCTTTAGCTGAACACTGTGCAGAGGTCGCACTACACTAACTTGTAGTTTTCGCTGAACACTGTGAGGAGGACACACTACACCAACTTGTAGCTTTAGCTGAACACTGTGAGGAGGACGCACTACCCTATCTTGTAGCTTTAGCTGAACACTGTGCAGAGGTCACACTAAACTAACTTGTAGCATTAGCTGAACACTGTGAGGAGGACACACTACACTAACTTGTAGCTTTAGCTGAACACTGTGCAGAGGTCTCACTACACTAACTTGTAGTTTTAGCTGAACACTATGAGGAGGACGCATTACATTAACTTGTAGCTTTAGCTGAACACTGTGCAGAGGTCGTACTACACTAACTTGTAGTTTTAGCTGAACACTGTGAGCAGGATGCACTACACTAACTTGTAGCTTTAGCTGAACACTGTGCAGAGGTCTCACTACACTAACATGTAGCTTTAGCTGAACACTGTGCAGAGGTCGCACTACACTAACTTGTAGTTTTAGCTGAACACTGTGAGCAGGACGCACTACATTAACTTGTAGCTTTAGCTGAACACTGTGCAGAGGTCTCACTACACTAACTTGTAGTTTTAGCTGAACACTGTGAGGAGGATGCACTACACTAACTTGTAGCTTTAGCTGAACACTGTGCAGAGGTCGCACTACACTAACTTGTAGTTTTCGCTGAACACTGTGAGGAGGACACACTACACCAACTTGTAGCTTTAGCTGAACACTGTAAGGAGGACGCACTACCCTAACTTGTAGCTTTTGAGGAGGACGCACTACACTAACTTGTAGCTTTAGCTGAACACTGTGCAGAGGTCACACTACACTAACTTGTAGTTTTCGTTGAACACTGTGAGGAGGACACACTACACCAACTTGTAGTTTTAGCTGAACACTGTGAGGAGGATGCACTACCCTAACTTGTAGCTTTAGCTGAACACTGTGCAGAGGTCACACTAAACTAACTTGTAGCTTTAGCTAAACACTGTGAGGTGGACGCACTACACTAACTTGTAGCTTTAGCTGAACACTGTGCAGAGGTCTCACTACACTAACTTGCAGTTTTAGCTGAACACTGTTCAGAGGACGCACTACACTAACTTGTAGCTTTAGCTGAACACTGTGCAGAGGTCGCACTACACTAACTTGTAGTTTTACCTGAACACTGTGAGGAGGACCCACTACCCTAACTTTTAGCTTTAGCTGAACACTGTGCAGAGGTCTCACTACACTAACTTGCAGTTTTAGCTGAACACTGTGAGGAGGACGCACTACACTAACTTGTAGCTTTAGCTGAACACTGTGCACTACACTAACTTGTAGTTTTGGCTGAACACTGTGCAGAGGTCACACTAAACTAACTTGTAGCTTTAACTGAACACTGTGAGGAGGACGCACTACACTAACTGAAATAGTCTAGCTGCCTGACTGTGGTACTAATAGGATCAAAAGAACACCAGCAATTTTCTTCAGGTAGCTGTAAGTACTGTAACAAGACAAGCCTGCCTGTCAGTAGGAAGATAACAGGAACGGATCTAGCTAAACTGAATACAGTGTATATATATATATATATATATATATATATATATATAAATATATATATATATATATATATATATATATATATATATATATAAATATATATATATATATATATATATATATATATATATATATATATATATATATATATATGCAACACCTGGGATGCATATATATATACACAATACACTGTAAGTGCAGCTAACTCACTGACTGTCCTGCCTAATCTAGCTAACTCAAATGAAATGACACTGTCTCTCTCTCTCTATAAGCACGCCGGAAAACACACTACACAGGGCCGCCATGCTGGCGTCCTTATATAGTGTGGGGCGTGTTCTAAACCCCCTGAGCCATAATTGGCCAAAGCCACCCTGGCTTTGGCCAATTACAGCTCTCTCTACTGACGGAGCTGTGATTGGCCAAGCATGCGGGTCATAGTGCATGCTTGGACAATCATCAGCCAGCAATGCACTGCGATGCTGCAGTGAATTATGGGCCGTGACGCGCCACACGAATTTGGCACGAACGGCCCATATCGTTCGCAATTCGATGAACGATCGAACAGCCGATGTTCGAATCGAACATGGGTTCAATTCGAACACGAAGCTCATCCCTACTCATGAGATGTTCTTTCGTGAATTGAGCCCTGTGTTCCCAGGTTAGGAAAGTGATGCCTTTCCCCTAAAGTGAACCAATGTACTGAGCCTGATAGAGGACAGCTCTGCCCTGGTTGCTTGTTTTCACTGTTGTAAGGGCTGGTACTCTTAGTGCTCCGAAACTGCCTTGTCATGTATTTGGCAATGCTACTCCACTTGTCCCTGAGTACAAGAACATTGTTAGCAACTGTAAATAGTTATTATCAGTTTCTATGTGTTTGTTTTCAGCTTAGGCAATCAGTAGAACTCATGGTGTCTTGTGCCAATGAGCACCAGTATTATTGGATTATATTTACATACTATCTGGAAGACCTTTCCTGTTGCATTAATTAATTGTTGGCTGCAAACCTCTTTAAAAACTGTACTTACAAGCAGGAGCAAAGAAATGCTGGAAGCATCGATAGGGATTTCTTGAAAACCGTAAAAAGCCGAACCAGAGAAGAACATATTCCTATATATATATATATATATATATATATATATATATATACACATTTTCTTAATTTCACATTATACAGAATACATATACATTTATTCATAAAAAGTTCTTTCACAAATAAAGTAAAAAAAAAAAAAAAAAAAAGGAGCCCTCTTCCCCCACCCTCCCCTCCCTTACCCCTAGTCTCTTCCTTCCTTTACCTAATATAAAATCTTTCCTCTTCCATTTCTTCCATCTGTCCACCTATCCTATTTTATCCCGCTCATTAAGGGCCAGTTCACACCAGATGCAGTTCCGTGCGCTTATATTCATATCTTTCTGCACAAAATGCATGCACAGTGTTCTCCATGGTGTGAACTAGAGCCATTGGAATACATGGAAAACACTGTGCATGCGTTTTTAGTGCAGAAAAAAAGTCAGAATATCTCCTTGTGCCCCTGAACTCTACTCAGCCTTTCTGGATATTTACACATTTTCTAATTTATCTTCTCCCATGTGGTATAGCTCTTCTATGTTATACAGTGGGGATGGAAAGTATTCAGACCCCCTTAAATTTTTCACTTTTTGTTATATTGCAGCCATTTGATAAAATCATTTAAGTTCATTTTTTTCCCTCATTAATGTACACACAGCTCCCCATATTGACAGAAGAACACAAAATTGTTGACATTTATGCAGATTTATTAACCACTTGACCACTGGGCACTTAAAGTGGAGTTCCACCCACTTTTACAACTGTTCAGCATCCCTCACTAAACTGTGCACTGTAAACGAATTGGATATTTTTAAATTTTTTTTCTCAGCACCTACTGTATATCTGCTGTATTCATTTTTCACTTCCTCCTCCCTGGCCGCGGCCCATCGCATCATTTCCTGTTTGCAATGCCTTCTGGGAAGGGGCGGCAACTTCCTCTGAAACTGCCGTTGCTATGGAAACCTGACCTGAAACCTATTACACTGCTTGTGCTGCACTGAGCATGTGCGAGATCTGCAAGGATGAGATCCAGGAAGAAATACAGTCTGGCTTCGGATGCCCACACTTAAAGTGGCCACGGCCTGCTGTAAGTTTATAAAATAACAAACTACTGCTATAAACTAACAAAACAGACCTTAGTTTACAGACTAACTTTACTAGAATACATTAAGCTTGTGTACTATAGGGGTATTTTTATTTAAAAAGTATAATTTCGGCCGGAACACCACTTTAAACCCCCTTAATAACCAGACCAATTTTCAGCTTTCGGTGCTCTCACATTTTGAATGACAATTACTCAGTCATGCAACACTGTACCTATATGAAATTTTTGTCCTTTTTTTCACACAAATAGAGCATTCTTTTGGTGGTATTTAATCACCGCTGGGTTTTTTTATTTTTTGCGCTATAAAGGAAAAGAGACTGAAAATTCGGTAAAAAAAATTAATTTTTCTTTGTTTCGGTTATAAAATTTAGCAAATTAGTAATTTTTCCTCATAAATTTTGGCCAAAATTTATACTGCTACATACCTTTGGTAAAAATAAGTGCAAATTGGTGTATATTATTTGGTCTTTGTGAAAGTTATTGAGTCCAAAAGCTATGGTGCCAATATCTGAAAATTGATTACACCTGAATTACTGACGGCCTTTCTAATTTCTTGAGACCCTAACATGCCAGAAAAGTACAAATACCCCCCAAATGACCCCTTTTTGGAAAGAAGACATTCCAAGGTATTTAGAAAGATGCATGGTGAGTTTTTTGAACTTGTCATTTTTTCCCACAATTGTTTGCAAAATCAAGATTTTTTTTTCTTTTTTTTTTTTCACAAAATTGTGGTATTAGGAGGTTATTTCTCACACACAGCATATGCATACCACAAATTACACCCCAAAACACATTCTGCTATTACTCCTGAGTATGGCGATACCACATGTGTGGCCACATACAGAGGCCCAACATGCACAGAGCACCTTCAGGCGTTCTGGAGCACCCAGGCCAATTCTGATATTTCCCTCCTACATGTAAAAATCATCATTTATTTGCTAGAAAATTACATAGAACCCCAAAACATTATATATGTTTTCTTAGCAAAGATCCTAGAGAATACAATGGCGGTCATTGCAACTTTTTATCTCGCACGGTATTGGCGCAGCAATTTTTCAAACGCATTTTTTTGGAAAAAAAAACAGTTTTGTGCTTTAAAAAGAAACAAAACAGTACAGTTAGCCCAATGTTTTTGCATAATGTGAAAGAAGAATTTACGCTGAGTAAATAGATACCTAACATGTCACCCTTCAAAATTGCAAACGCTCGTGGAATGGCGCCAAACTTTGCTACTTAAAAATCCCCATAGGCGACGCTTTAAAATTTTTTACTGGTTACATGTTTTGAGTTACAGAGGAGGTCTAGGGCCAAGATTATTGCTCTTGCTCTACCGATCACAGCAATACTTCACATGTGTGGTTTGAACACCGTTTTCATATGTGGAACTTATGTATGCGTTCGCTTCTGCATGCGAGCACACGCTTTACATTTTTTTTTTTTTTATTGTTCATTTTACTTTATTTATTTTAGTTTGACACTTTTTTCCAAAAAATTTATTTTTTGATCACTTTTATTCCTATTACAAGGAATGTAAACATCCCTTGTAATAGGAATATGGCATGACAGGTCCTCTTTACAGTGAGATATGGGGTCAATAAGACCCCACATCTCACCTCTAGGCTGGGAAGCCTGAAATAAATGAAAAAAAAAAACGATCCTGGCTTCGATCGTAGTGGTGAGTGGGTAGAAACACCGGAGGGTGGCGGGGGGGGGCGTCCCCTCTCGCCTACCGTAGGAACGATCAAGCAGTGGAACAGCTGCTATGATCATTCTTATGGTGTAGGGAATCGCCGGCTGAAAAAGCTGATATCTGAATGATGCCTGTAGCTGCGTGTATACCAAAAATGACACCCAAAATAGATTCTCCTATTCCTCCTGAGTACGGCGATACCACATGTGTGAGACTTCCACAGCCTGACCACATACAGAGGAAGAGAACAGCTTAGTATGGCTGAGCATGGCAGAGTATGGCCGAGCATGGCAGAGTATGGCCGAGCATGGCAGAGTATGGCCAAGCATGGCCGGGTATGGCTGGGTATGGCAGAGTATGGCTGGGTATGGCAGAGTATTGCAGGGTATTGCTAGGTATTGTGGGTTATTGCAGAGTATTGCAGGGTATTTCAGGGTATTGCAGGCTATTGCAGAGTATTGCACAGGGTATTGCAGAGTATTGCACATGGTATTGCACAGGGTATTGCACAGGGTATTGCAGAGTATTGTACAGAGTATTGCAGGCTATTGCAGAGTATTGCAAGCTATTGCAGAGTATTGCACAGGGTATTGCAGAGTATTGCACAGGGTATTGCAGAGTTTTGCACAGGGTATTGCAGAGTATTTCAAATGGAAATACAGCGCTGTCTAAATGGCCCTTCAAGAAGATGCAATAATTAAGGTCCTGCTTCTTCTAGAGAATACAACAATTAAGGTCCTGCTGCAGATTATAATGTGAGATACACACAATAAGTAAATGTCAAAGAAAAAAACTGTGCTATATGAGACCATATACGTGTTAGTAATTCGCTGCAAATGATGGAATGTCCTTATCCAGTAAGGGACATATTTGCTCCCTAGCGATAGGAAAATTCTAATACCTGTAGAAAATCAATTTGCATCACAATAATAAATCCGAAAGGTATTGTGCAATTAATCACATGATAAAGTCATAAAAAGTCAATGAAGATATTGTTGTTCACACAGATTGTCTAAACTGATAATGTTGCTGGTCACTGAATGTTCACATTAAAGGGATGTCTCTCCTTCATAGTAGATAATAGTGACTTCAAACCGGAAAACACAATAGGAAAAAGTGATTTGAGATAGGAAAGTCCTTCCACCTGGAAAATAACTGCCTCTTACCAGCTGCTCGGATCTCTTTTTTAAGGAAATCAGCTCTGATTTTAGGCTTATATCCCAGCCACAGTCTCTATGTTTAACCATCGGATGGCAACTCTCATCATCTCTGGTCTTCCCTGAATATCTCCCGGTCAGCAGTTAACCCAATGGAAAGGAGAAAACTACTATAGTGTAAAACTGTAAAACATCTTTATTAATGGTAAAAAATATTGCACTTACAAAATAAGCGAAAAAAGTGGCATCTAGTAAAACATCCGTGCCGGCCGGCTCATTCAGATGATCGCCCGTAGCTTCCGGGACTACACGTTGTGTTGGTGGGGTCAGCACGCCGCTCCTCCCTACGTTGTTTCAGCTACAGGCGATTTATTAACACTTTTTTTTTTTTGGAATATAATTTTGGCTAATTATCATTGTTTTATTTATTTAATACCATATAACTTTAAGAAAATGTATATCAGCATTAATACATATAACACCTTTTCTAAAACACACCTAGCTCAGCCACTCTGACTCAAGCTGAAATAAACTTCCAATACTTAAATTTTTATATTTCCATTTTTTTATCAACAACTTTCCCCAACCGACAGGTGGGTGACATTTCAAGACACCCCACCTGTCACACCACCCCAAAAGCCTGCGGCCAATTCAATACTAGTTTGGAAATCTAAATTTAGTATGTCCAGGCCGATTTCTGACAAACGGACCCCATCACCCCGGTATAGGCCCGGAAGCCCACCCTCTAAATCCACATGTCAAAAAGTTAACCCATAAACTGGGCACATGAACTTTTCCATGGCTTTGTTAATACTCTTAAGCACTCTTTCTAATGGTTTCAACATCAAAGATTCAATCCACCTCAACCGTGGTACCATTTCCCACCCTCTAAATCCACATGTCGAAAAGACAACCCATAAACTGGTCACATCAACTTTTCCATGGCTTTATTAATACTCTTAAGCACTCTTTCTAATGGTTTCAACATCAAAGATTCAATCCACCTCAACCGTGGTACAATTTCCGAAAAAACCACCACTAAATCAGGAAAAGATAGCTTAAGTTGATGAATAGCATGCTGGATATTCAAAATTAAATCCTGAGTTTTTTGTTGACCAACATTATTACCTCCCAAATGTATTAAAAGGATATCCGGGGCAGGACAAACTAAGAAAATTCTACCAAATTCAATTAACAATTCCTCCCACAACATACCCCATCTCCCAAAACAATAAACTTGAAACAAAGAATCCAATCCAAGATTAGTAGAGTATGAACGAGATGCAGCTCTCTTGTGCGCCCAATAAATGAACGAGTGTCCAATCAGGAAGACCACTCTCGGGCAACCTATAAAATTAATCAAATAACACGTTAAGGTCGAACATATAATTTATAAGAATCAGATATCCATCTGCCCAATGTTTTAATATCGTTGCAATCAAGACCAATTCTAGCAGCTTCCGTAGCAGCTCCAATTCTGAAAGAATGTGACGAAATTTTTCTTGTATCCTTTAACTGCAAAGACTGGCAACATTTAGGTAAAACTTTATTAAATTGGAATTTTGTCAAAGGTGATCCATCCGCATGTATAAATAAAAGACTCTCCACATCAGGGCGAGTAGCTAAATAAGTCTGCATACGCATCACCGGGAAAATAGGTGAACCAGGGCATGAAGATAAATGAAGCCAGGTACCTTTGCCCAATTGATCAGTTTTGCTGGAACGAATAAAAAGTTTCATTTTTCTCTTTTTCCATAACCACCTGTCGTTTGCAGTAACCCCGTAGGGTTCTTTTTATTGACAGAAATGATTTCACAAATGCGCAATGCTGCGAAAAAAGCTAAAGTAAATACCGCATTAAAAGTATAGCCTCATAAATCGAAAAACAAACTGAATTAGTCCTCATGCGTAAAGAGGAAAGAACATCAGGGGTAATAGGACTCCTATCATCAGGGGAAATATGACCTTTCTTGTATCCTTTCAATGCTTGACAAACTGTAAAGAAACTCAGACAAGATGTCAGATTGTTTATTTTTTTAAAAAAGGAAATGCCAGACAGCGTCTTGTATATATGAGACCAGGAATAATGGTTACTCATTAGTGATTCTAAGAATAACAAAACTACATGTTCCGAACACGAAAACATGTCAATGTTACTAGAGTTCAGAAACTGTAACCATAACATCCATGAAGATTCATAACCAACCCATGAAGAAGAAGCTAGCGATCCTTTAATATAGTCAGAAACTAAATTATTTCCCATACACTTTGAGGGCATGGCGGACCTTGAGAATCTGCTGTGGGTAACAGGAAAAAGAAACGCTCCATCTGTGAATGAGAAAGTGCATCAGCAAGTTTATTCTCCTTACCTAGAACATATTGAGCCTTGATCCAAATATTGAAACAAAGACACTGGTACACTAAATAGCTCAGAAGAGAAATAACCATTGGTGACCTTGAAGAGAGGCAATTAACGGCAAACAGAACACCCCTGTTATCAGTGCCAACCAGGAGCCTTCTATTTGCAAAATGCCTTCCCCAAATCTCAATGGCCACTACTAAAGGAAACAGTTCCAGTAACACTATATTGCTACAAAAACCTTTGCTTATCCAATCAGCAGGCCATGGAGCCGAACACCAATGAGTGCCCCAAATAGCTCCAAAGCCAACGGATCCTGCAGAATCAGTAAATAATTGAAAGTCACTATCTACAATAAATTCCTCTTGCCAAAATGTTTTTCCCTTAAAATGACTTAAGAAATTACACCAAATCAACATATCTTCTTTTAAATCGGTGGTCAACCTTATATGTGAAAATGGATTCTTCAGACCAGAAATAGCCATATAAAGCCTTCTAAAAAATATTCTACCTATTGGCCATACCCGAGTAGCAAAAGCTAAATGTCCTAATAATGACTGCATATCTTTTAACAGTATCTTCTTTTTTCTGATAAATGAAAACAGCAGCTCAGTAATCTTTTTAATCTTCTCTAAAGGGAGCCTAAACTCTTTTTCAACAGTATCGATTGTGATACCTAAAAACTCAGTGCATGTTGTGGGTAAAACTGTCTTTTCCCCAGCTAATGGAACCCCAAATTCAGCACAAGTTTCACAGAAAATGCTTAACAAAGAAATACATTGCTCCGAATTCACGGCTCCCATGAAGAGAAAATCATCAAGGTAGTGTATTAAAAAAGATGAACCCGACTTGATCGAAACAACCCATTTTAAAAAAGTAGAGAAAGTTTCAAAATAAAAACAAGAAAGCGAGCACCCCATTGGAAGACATCTGTCAAAATAAAACTTACCAGCAAAATGAAAACCCAAGGAGTTGAAAACAGCTGGGATGCATAGGGAGCAACCGAAAAGCTGCTTTTACATCAGCCTTAGCTAATAAAGCGTTGACACGCAATAGTCTAATTTTCTGTACTGCATTGTTAAAAGAGGTATAATTAACTGAAGAAAGATCATTATCAATCTGATCATTTAAAGAAGAAACCTGAGGAAGAGATAAATGATGGATTAAACGGTAAGAATGAGGTTCTTTTTTAGGTACCAGCCCCAAAGGGATAATCAAAAAATCTTTAAAGGGCGGGGAATCAAAGGGGCCTGAAATCCTGCCCTCCCGAAGCTCTTTTTGTAACTTTTCTTCCACCACTTGTGATAGAACTAAAGAAAGATTCTTTACCATAGAACAACCTGAATCTTCAAATGGTGGAATAAGAAAACCATTAGAAAATCCATCAATTAATAACATTGCTTTCTGTTGATTTGGGTAACACTGGAGCCAGGGGAGGATGCTTTCCAATTTCACTGGGGTGGCTGCTTTTAAGAAAAAGCTCTCTGTTAGACTGTTATTGATGATTGTATGACATTTTCCTAAAACATTTAGACACAGGGTGTGCACCAGCGCATAAAGCACATTCATGCTTATACTTACAATTAGCATGCTATTTACACATACTATCATTGTAAGCAAAACAGATGCCTTTTTTGTATTGCATAGGCATGCTAGCATTGGTAGTTGGTAATGATGGTCTAGAGAAACTGGGCCGAGGCAGAACAAAAAGATTAAGCCAAAGGCCAACATCTTTTGTACCCCACTGTAGATCTGACTGCACTGCCAATTTTTGGCGGAATGCTTCATCATAAGTGTACCAACAAAATTCTTGTAAGCTTCTTGTATAATATCTATACACTGAAAGATACCAGGGCTCTTTTCTGGAAATTTCTCACATAAAACACTGCCATATATACACATCCCCTGTAACCAATTAGCAAACGATTTTGCCACTGGCCTGCGTCTATCTTGTTCATTCCTATCGTCCTTTCTCTCTAATTTCAATACATATTTCTTAACTGATGGTACAGGGATAAAACATCTACGAATTCACCCTTCCAAATTTTTTCCTTTATCCCTAAAGGTAGGGGAAAACCTAAAGGAGACAATGCACACGGTATGGTTTCCTTTAAACGAGATTCAGGGACCAAATCAGTATTAAAGGACACCATTTTGTCACTCTCAGTAGAGGGAGAAATTAAACCTTGAAGTAAATTTTCATTATTACCACCTAATCCAGCTGCCCAAACTGAAGCAGCAGGATCAGAAGACCCCTTTGCTGGAGAAGACGAACAGGCAGATTAAGAATGTAATTCCTTCACTAGATTAGAAAGAGAAGATGACAGTTCACATAACAAACAAAGTTGCTGAGACTCACCAGAATTAATAGAAACCAGATTCTCAGCTGGATCTGGCTGCTGAGATGAACAAATCACCGGAATGTTGCACCCAACTGGATTGTTTCCCTGCTGGGTGAATCCTGCTGAACTACTTGGTGTGGACGCTTCTCCGCTCTGCCGCACTGCACCTGTGGAAAAAGAAGTAGAAATCTGCTGCTGAGCAGAAAGCATCCTGTCGCTATGCAACCACCTGACTCCTCTGCATCTGCTGGCTCCGCCCACTGCATCACTCTGCGCAACCTGCCGCTTGTTGCGATGGGCCAGCTCCGCTCTAAATGCCACCTCACGTCTGGGCGGGGAAGGAGAAAATCTTCGGAGCCTCACACGCTGTCACTTGTTAAGCTGATTGCCTTCGGCTCCTCCCATAGCTCCGCCCATCGCTCCGCCCGCTGTCCGTCTTCCGCTCCGCCTACTGCTTCTCTCTCCTCCACGGTGACAGCAATGACCCTCCGACCAGGAACCGGAAACTCCACTTCAGACAATTCTTCTTGCAGGATGGCGGCTACATCTGTCGGCTCCACCGGCTCACCCGAGGTAGACCCGGCATTCACCACCACGGCCAATTGATCCGACGGTAAGGCTAAGCACTGCCGCAGCCAATCTTCCCCCTTCTCAGCTTCCGCGTGTTCCAAAAGCTGCCTTAAAAGGGTCTTCATGTTGCTGACAGGAAAAAATCCAGCGGGCTAATGTATTATAGCTCAGTATTAAAGCCCTAAGCTCCGCTGGATGTTTTTCCCTCAGGCGACTGGCCACAAACCCTGTGAGGAAGCCCTTTTTATAGGGTACCCACAGGGTTCCAGAAGCTTCCATGGGTCATGTGATCTCTTTTAACCAATAAAACCCAGAACCCTAAAACTAGAATATTCCAGTTTTACCTCTGACCTATTTGACCTATAATGAACCCACTCACTAGTTACAGCAAGAGGGAGGCCTTGAAACTGCCCCTGTCAGGATCCCATAAGGAAAAGGGGGAGCCTTAAAACAGGCTTTCCCTCCTTTTCCCTGTATTCTAGACCAAATGGGAATCATGTGTCTGCTGTTGTGGTTGGAGAAAATTTGGGTTCTAGTGATCACCAAATAAACAATTACTGCTTTTCATTTTTTTTCCAGAAGTAAATTACACTAATAACAACACGCTGGGGGTTTATATTGATTCTAGAAGTGAAGATTCATTTTCAGGGTTTCTAAAAGCAGAGGTGCCAGATGGACTGGCTCTCCTAAAACTGAATAAAGCAAAGGGCTTTGATGGTATTCACACCAGAGTTCTATGAGAACTTGGAGGTATAGTTGTTGAACCAATAAATTATCTTTTTAAGCAATCTAGCAGAAGTTCCCCATGACTGGTAGGCAGGTAACATTGTACCAATCCACAAGAAGGATAGCAAGGTAGAAACTGACAACTACAAGTTGGTGAGTTTAGCATTTGTAAAAGTAAAATTGATGGAATCCTTCTGCTACCTGTGATTGGGTTGACATTAACAATTAATCGCACCACAAGTGTTACCCGCGATTGTAATGCGTTTTGCAGCATGTTTCTGAAACACATGGCAGAACGCACATTTTTGTGTGTTTTGTCAGTACAGAGCTTTCGAGAGCCGATCATGGCAGTTCATCCGATATTATTCTATCGGACATGAACGAAATTTTTTTCCGTACGATGCCAGATCGCACAATTTACGTTTAATCAGTACAGCTGTCGTTCAAAAATGCAATACAAATGCATTCCAACACATGACATCGCTTACGAATTTTTATTCTGTCGTATGAGAATTTTCGTGACAATAGTATACTCATCAGATTCGATCTGCGATTATTATGCAAAAAAAACCCAGACAATCATTCGTCCGGTAATCTTATCGTGTGTACCGGGCATTAGGGTGCCATGGGTCTTTCACAATCCTAGCAATACCCCTGCATTTAATAATGTATTAGTTTGACTCTTTTATATCAGCCTAGAGCTCAGCTTCAAATGTTATCCAAAAAGTCTCCAGCAAAATATTAGTGTTACTGGCTCCCTCCTTCACTATCAAGGATTATATACACTGATGGGCAACTATTAACATAATAAAATTGAGCAGGCAAGCAATACATTCCTCATTCAGTATTGGTTAATTTTAAATGTTTACAAATAAATCTAGTATATGTATCTATATGTTTTACACTGATATACTGTATTATTTAACTGAGTATGCACTAAAAGGGAACAGGCTCCACTGGGGCATATTTGGGAACATTTCAAAAAAGTTTTTAGGGACACCTTTTTTCTGTTTAGAAAGCCTCTGTAGGTGGAGTATGTACTTAAATTAGGGGTGGGGCAATCATTTAATATGGGCGTGGTTCTACAAGAAATGTAATCATGTGCTTCTATCAGGGATCTGACAGCAATGAAAGGGTTAATCATGTCCAGGCCCAGAGAGATCAGCTAGCACTGAAAGGGTTAATTAAATACAGCCAGCAAGAACCTGCTAGCAATAAAAGTGATAATCATGTCCCTAGCCATCAGGGCAGGGATCTTACTACCCTAAGATTCCTGGTGGCTAGAGACATGATTAACCCTTTTATTGCTAGCAGATTCTTGCTGACTATACATAATTAACCCTTTCATTGCCAGTAGATCCTTGCTGGCTGTACATTTTTGGCAGCTATGAGCCGGCTATCTCACACATACTTCCTCTGCTCTTCCAACCTAACTTGTCACCTTTAACCCTTCTCATGTCCCTGCAAATTAATCCTGATAGAAGGTTTACCAGCTTACTGGCCCAAACCGATTCTCAGCACAACTTCAGCTCACCTCCTTCCCTGCATTGCAGTGTCAGCAGCCAGCCCTGCAGTACTATCAGCTATGCTCCACCTCACAGCACATGGCAATGGAGATCTGGGAGGGGGGCAGAATGTAGATATATGAGGGCACAGAGCAAGCTCGCAATAGACTGCTGGGGAAGATAGGATGGATATTTGGAGCTTCTAAACCCATATACTGCCAGTGGTGTATGTATTTAGAAGCAATTACACTGCTGCATGTCACCCTAGCCCAGATTCCTGGACAAAGCCCAGGGCTGAGCTGTAGCGGGACACAGGAGTAGAAAGCGTGACTGTCCCGGCCAATTCGGGACAGTTGGCAAGTATGCTGGTGTCGGCAGCAGGAACATCCCAAGCAGGTTTTTTCCTGCTCTTACATTCAAGTGAATAAACAGGAAGTCCATAGCATAAAACATCTTAACATCCAAAGCAAATATCTGCTTGTTTGGGCTAATAGGAAATGCGCATGGGGTCCCATCCTGCCTTAGGTTCCACCACAACCCCTATGTGGGTGACAGTCTTTTTTTTAATTTGCATGCTGTTTATCATTGTGCTCAGTGAATATACTATAGATAATGTAAGCACAACTATAAGTTTTTATTCAATTTTTTTATAAAGCAGGTTTACACTATTGGATTGTGTTTTATGTTTATATCCTCCCAATGTTGAGAGAATTTATGGAGATGGAATTGGAATGATGGAAAGGAGATCCTTTATAAAATAATTTTTTATTCTGATCCAAAAGCTTTTTTCATGAGCGATTTGGTGAGATGTTGAAAATGTCAATCTGACCATAGTGGTAGTAGTGAACTCAATAATTAGAATGACAGAGAGGGCAATCTGTCACACAGACCGTGGTCGCCGAATGGTATGTTGTTTGCCCGGGCACTCGGGTTAAGCACATCGCGGATCAGGTGGACAGATTATTGGGTGGGGCTGGGGCGGACCCAGCGTTCATGGTACACGTTGGTACCAATCACAAAGTGAGAGGAAGGGGGGTGTCCTAAAAAATTATTTCAGGGACTTAGGGAATAGATTGATGAGAAGGACCTCCAAGGTGGTTTTCTCAGAAATACTACCTGTGCCTCGAGCCACACCAGAGAGGAAGAAGAAGCTTAGGGAACTAAACAAGTGGCTGAGGAGCTGGTATAGGAGGAAGGGATTCAGGTTCCTGGAGAACTGGGCTGACTTTTTAGTCAGTTACTTTTCAGTCAGTTACCTTAATAGGGGGGTGCAGCTCTTTTGGGAAAAAAGATGGCCGAGAAGTTGTAGGGGCTTTTAAACTAGGTGTTGGGGGGAGGGTTAAGAAGAAGAGAGAGCCAGGATTGAAGGTAGGACAAAGGGTAATAGTGGAGGCACTAGCGATATTACTGATATGACTCAGATCTGATCACAGATATGGAAATGCAGGACAACTTGGGATCTAGCGATCACAGTATGATCACTTTCAACATAAATCATAGGAAAAGGAGGCACGAGGGTAATACACAAACACTAAATTTCAGGCAAGACAATTTTCAAAACTGTGCTCAATAATGCAAGATAATAAATGGGACCAAATCTTAGATACATTAAACACAAAAGAAAAAAGGGAGTGCTTTAAGAAAATATTAATTATCGCAGAGTGCATTCCACTTGGCAATAAATATAGCAGAACATAGGTTAAACCTGGGTGGCTAAACCGTAACGTAAAAAGTCATATTAACAATTTACCTACAGGGCACTTTCACCCCCTTCCTGCCCAGGCCAATTTTCAGCTTTCAGTGCTCTCACACTTTGAATGACAATTACTCAGTCATGCAACACTGTACACAAATGAAATTTGCGTCCTTTTTTTCACACAAATAGAGCTTTCTTTTGGTGGTATTTAATCACTAGTGGGTTTTTTATTTTTCGTGCTATAAAATTTTGCAAATTAGTAATTTTTCTTCATAAATTTTGGCCAAAATTTATATTTATATGGCTACATATCTTCAGTAAAAACAACCCTAATTAGTGTAAATTATTTGGTCTTTGTGAAAGCTATAGAGTCTACAAGCTATGGTGCCAATCATCGAAAATTGATCACACCTGATGTACTGAAGGCCTATCTCATTTCTTGAGACACGAACAAGCCAGGAAAGTACAAATACCCCCCAAATGACCCCTTTTTGGAAAGTAGACATCCCAAGGTATTTAGTAAGTTGCACGGTGAGTTTTTTAAGTTGTATTTTTTCCCACAATTCTTTGCAAAATGAAGATATTTTTTTTTACAAAATTGTCATATTAACAGGTTATTTCTCTATTTCTCTCACACAGCATATGCATACTTGCAACTACACCCCAAAAGACATTCTGCTACTCCTCCTAAGTATGGCAATACCACATGTGTGAGACTTTTTACAGCCCAGCCACATACAGAGGCCCAACATACAGGGAGCACCGTCAGGTGTTCTAGGGACATAAATTACACATATAATTTCATGATGACCTATCACACTTTGGAAGGCCCTGGAGCACCCGAACAATGAAAACGCCCACAAAATGACCTCATTTTGGAAAGCTAACACCCCAACGTATAATCTATGAGGCATAATGAGTCTTTTGAATGGTTCATTTTTTTCCAGAAGTTTTTGG
>NW_027362635.1:0-21730 GCF_042186555.1 Aquarana catesbeiana | reverse complement strand
CCTTTTGCAGATTTTCGGGTATCAACCACCAACTGAGGCTCTGACGCACTGTAGGAGACAGACGCATCGGGAAATCCAATGCCTGAACCTCCTTGTTCCAGGCAGACAGGATACTGTTTTGCAGCAGTCTCGAATGAAACTGAGCATAGGGAACTGCTTCGAACGAAGCCACCATCTTCCCCAGTAGCCTCATAAAGGCGAATAGGAGGATCTTTCTTTGCCCTGACTACCTGAATCAGTTCTTTATGGTACTGATCTTCCTGGGGTAAAATACCCTCTTCTGGGCTGTATCTATGACCTGACCGAAATACTCTAGTCTTCTTACTGGTTTCAAAGAAGACTTTTCTGAGTTGAGGAGCCAACCTAGGCATTCCAGGTAGTTGACTGTGGTGACCAAGCTTTGGTCCAAGCAGGCTACCGAGCGGTCTATCAAGAGCAGGTCGTCTAGGTATGCTATTACCGTTATACCTTGGGCCCTTAATCTGGCCAACGGAGGGGCCAAGATTTTTGTAAACACCCGAGGTGCAGTAGCTAGCCCGAAAGGCAGAGCTATAAACTGAAAGTGGCGTCTTTATACTTTGAAACGCAGGTACTTTTGATGAGCAGGGAAAATAGGTACATGCAGGTATGCGTCCTTGACGTCTATTGATGCCAGAAATTCTCCTTCTTGTAGGATGGAGACTACCGACCTGATCGATTCCATGCGAAAGGATCGTATCTTTAGGAATCGGTTTAGATCCTTGAGATCTAAAATGGGTCTGACATCTCAATTTGGTTTTGGAACTGTGAAAAGGTTTAAATAAAACCCCAATCCCTGCTTTTGCGTGGGAACAACCACAATAACTTTTTGCGACAATAGTCGCTCCAATGCTAGAAGAGAGACTTCTTTTTCTCTGGGTCTCTGGGAACATTTGATCTGAGGAAACGGGGAGAGGGGAATTCTCGGAACTCTAGTTTGTAACCTAGAGTTAATGTGGACATCATCCATCTGTCCTGGAAATCCTCCTACCAGAGCCTTGAGAACTGTAGCAGTCTTCCCCCCACCCAAGCGAGCAGGGGCACTCCTTCATAAAGAGGCTTTAGCTTCTTGTCTAGTAGGCTTCCTCCCACAGGACTTCTTTTGTCCCTGGGTCAACTGAGATTTATTTCTTGAGCCTGACGGAGGAGGCCGTCGCGACTGCCTGGAGGCTGATGCTCCTGGCACTGGAGACTGTTTAAAAGAGGGACGTATACCAAATCCTCTCCGAACAGCCTTGCACCATGAAGGGGCCTTCTGCCACTGAACCTGCCAAGAAAAAAAACACTTTTCAACAGGAATTCCAAATTCTTATCTGTTGGACCCCTAGGTATCTGAGCATTGTCGACAAGACAAGCCAGACTTATATACGGAGGAAAAGCATGTGTAGTTTGAGGAGGCTGCAGTGAACTCAAACCAAAGGTGGGTTCTTTAACTGACTCAGATACGGGTAACCTGAATGTGGAGCGGACCAATCCAGCCAAAATTTGCACTAACACCTTCTCATCCTGAGAAGCTGAAGAGGGCCCTTCTCCACTTGATTCCTCAGAAGAGGAGTCAGAAGTCTCATCCCGATCCTCTGAGAGGGATTCCTCTCCTTTTTCCCCAGAGTTCCTCTGCTTGAGGGTCCTGGGTAACAGAGGGAGACCTAGTGCGTTTTCTTTCACAGAGTAAAGATGCAATTAAGGCCACCAGTCTTTTCTCTAATCCATTAATGGTTGAGGAAAGAACCTCCTGTGTAATGTATACAGGAGCTGAAGTGCCAGAAGCAGCTGCAGCCCCTGACCCCGACGGCTCACCCTGGCCAGCTTCTCCCGGTCCTTCAGGGGGGAAGGTGCTGCAGAAGGGGGTCCTCAGAGCCTGAGGGAGTCCCTTAGAGCCCCTATTTTTCGGGGTATATGTACCTCTTTTGCCCCTAGTGCAAAACACAAAAAGCAGAGGCACTACCAGAATGCACTGACTGCTGAGCAATGTAGTTCAGCAACTGCCGCTGCAACCAAGTTTCAGTCTGGTGCTCAAGTAAATGTTGCCTGGGAATGCCTGTGCCTCCCACCTCACATGCGCCCGTCTGCTCTGTGTCCCTCCATAGGCCGTGTGCATCTGAAAAGAGTGCACCTTATAGCCTGTATGCAGCCTGCAATTTGAGCGTTTCACCATGCCGACGTTGCGTTAACGCTCCTCCCCCACCCCCCTGCCACCCCTCCTGTCCCCCCTTCGTCCTTTTTAAAAAAAAAAAAAAAAAAAAAGACTGTTTCCCGCGCGAGCCAAGGCTCTAGATCCTCAGATAGCATAGGTAAGGCAGGGCGGAGGAGATAGGAGGCCGCTGTAATGGCGGCGGCGTGCGGTGCGGCATACGACAGCTTCCCTGTGCCTTTACCTAAGCCTTGGGGGGAGAATCCCTGTAGGAAAAAACCCCCATTCCCACATCCTACCTGGAGCACGGCTTGGAGGAGCATACAGTGTGGACACTGAGACAAGACAGATGAAGCATGAAAAAGGTATGTGCTCTTGGCAGCCCCCGGTGGTGATTATAGACATAGCATACATTTGCTTAAAAAATCTTATAAGAACTGGATACATTCTTAAGGCGTCTCCCTTACCTTATCCAGCTGCAGGGTTCTGTTGCAACAGATGCAATCTTCACCTCTCATGGTGGGCTCCGTTTAGAGAAACCTTCAGAGACTGGTGCCCCCTTTGAATAGGAAGATCCACAGTTCTGGCCCCGTAAAGCACCCCGCCAGGGATATGGCTGAAAAAAACAAATCCTGGATCCCGGGGTCCAGCTCTTTAAAAAGAGAAGCGTTACAGGTAAAACCTCGTTTCTTCGGACACGAGGCCCCGGGTACCATCCAATTCGGCCTGGAAAAGACACTTTGAATGGATCCGGCTGCATGGCTTGCCCCAGTATAGGATATTCCTCTGGAGCTCAGCAGCACATCTTATTCATGATCAACACCTAAGACACTGGCGAAAAAACTGAGGTATCCCCAGGAAGGGGAGGGGTTTTATAGGGGGTTGAACTTCCTGTCTAGGGTGTGACCAGTGTCCAATCACCTAATGATACCCTATAACCCATCAGTAATTACTGAGGCTCTGTGTCCCATGATGTACGAGAAAGAAAAAACAATTTCCTAGTCAATAGGATCAAAGGAATATGCTTAATAGGCTCAAAGGGTTGACTCTGTAGAGCTGAAAGTTCAAGTCCCATGGGCACAAGGTGGTCTAATTGGTGGCCTTAAATGTAGTACTCCCTTGATAAAGGTTCGTACCAATGAATGAGACGCAATTAGCCTATGGAAAAAAAAATGAGAAGACCGAAATCTGTCCTTTAATGGTTCGTAAGGACAAGTTTAAGTCGATTCTTGCTTGCAGGAAGGCAAGAACCCGCCCAATTGTATACTTGCAAGGGTGCCATCTTCTCTTCTCACACCATGAGATGTATGACTGCCAGACTCTATGGTAAATTTTTCTAGACACTGGCTTTCTAGCATTTATCAAAGTAGCCAGAACAGAACCACTGATACCACGGTCTTTTAGTACTCTGGTCTCAATAGCCATGCCATCAAATTCAGCGACCGTAAAGAAGGATGGTATATTGGACCTTGGGACAGTAGGTCTGGACGGAATGGAAGACACAATGGGTCCCCTACTGCCATCCTCACAATCTGTGAATACCAAGACGTCCTTGGCCACCAGAATTACTGTTTTCTGCTTCATCTGTATCCTGCTTAACAGGTGCGGCAGCATCTGGATCGGAGGAAAGGCGTAAATTAGAGAATACCGATCCCAGGGAACCACCAATGCACCTATCACGTACCTTGTGGACGAGCCCGACTTGCAGGGGATGGCCTCTCTTGGTAGGGTATACAGGAAGCACAAGAGTCAGGAGTGGCACGAGTGCCTGGCAGGATCAACAGCAGGAGGTAGGTCTGGAACTCTGGAAACACTGTGCAGTGGAGATTAAGCTGAGCTGGTAGGTAGACTGGAACACTGGTGCAGCAGACTGGAACTGGATAGCAGGCTGGAACACACAGGACAGCAGACTGGAACCACACAGCTGACTGGAAGGTCAGACAAGCCGGATCGATAGCCAAGCGGACTGTAGATGAGCCGAAGGGTCAGGCAGAAGAGTGGACAGACAAGCCGGGGTTGGATGCAGGCAGAAAGCAGGGATGGTCGGAGACAAGCCGGGATCAGATGCAGGCAGACAGCTAGGATAATCAGGAACAAGCCGGGTCTAGTACAGGAAACAGGTTCTCAGGAAATGCACACGTAATGCTGTAGAGCAGACAGCAAGATTCTCATGTGACAGATCAGTTTAAATAGCCCGCCTGGCGCGCATGCGCGCAACTGCCCGCACAGGGTGTCTGATACTGACAGGACTTTCCTGACAGCACCCATCCCCACGGCAAGTTGATCCCTGGTTCTGGACACAAAGCTGTCCACCTTGGCATTGAACCTGGATGCCAGGAGATCCACCTCTGGCATCCCCCAACACTGGCATATTTGAAGAAAAACTTCGGGGTGAAGGGACCATTCCCCTGGCAACAAATGCTGACGAATTAGGTAGTCTGCCTGCCAATTGTCCACCCCTGGAATATAGACTGCCGACAGATATGGCACGTCTCTCTGCCAAATTCAGTATATGATTTATTTCTTTTTGGGCTGCCCAGCTCCAGGTACCCCCTTGGTGGTTGATGTATGCCACCACTGTGGAATTGTCGGACTGGACTCTGACCGGAGACCCCCAAAGCCTGGCCGTCCAGAATATGAGGGCCAAGCGAGCCGCTCGGATTTCCAACAGATTGATCGGTAAGGTTTTTTTTTTATCTGGGACCATTTTTCCTGTACGGAGGCCTCTTCCAATACTGCTCCCCAGCCGAGACGACTCGCGTCTGAAGTTACCACCTTCCAAGTTACTGGTGGAACGGACTTCCTATTTTTTAAGTTGCTGGTCTTTGACCACCAAGACAAGAAAGGTCCTGTTTTACCTTTGGGGATAGAGATATTGGATGATCCAAGGCTAGGACAGACTTGTCCCAAGCCTCCAGGATCGTTCTCTGGAACAACCTGGAGTGAAACTGCGCATAAGGAACTGCGCTGAAAGATGACACCATATTTCCCAGCAGTCTCATGCATAATCGAATTGAGGGTCTTTCTACCCTTTTGACTTTCCTGACCAGCTCCACTATTGAGATGACCTTCAAGGGGGGTAAAAACACCCTTTCCTGGGTCGTATCCAGGATCAAGCCTAGATATGTCAAGATTTGAACTGGATGAAGAGCTGATTTGTCCATATTCAGAATCCAACCTAGGCATCTCAGAACATGAACTGTAGTTGAAACGTTCTCTATCAGGTTGGAATAGGACTGGTCCTTCAACAGAAGGTCGTCCAGATATCCTATCACCGATATCTTCCGAGACCTTAGAGAGGCCAATACCGGAGCCAACACCTTTGTGAAGACTAGAGGGGCCGTAGCCAGACCGAACGGTAGTGCTACAAACTGGAAGTGACACTCTTCCACTGAGAAGCGTAGAAACCTTTGATGTTGTCCGAAAATCTGTACATGCAGGTATGCATCCTTGATGTCTATGGATGCTAAATAGTCCCCTTTTCTTAGAGATGCTATTACTGAACGACCCGATTCCATCTGGAAGGTTCGGACTTTTAAAAAGGAATTGAGGGATTTGAGGACCAGAATGGGCCTTACTTCCCCATTTGGCTTCGGCACTGTGAATAGGTTTGAATAAAACCCCTTGAACTTTTGTTTGTGCGGAACCTTGATAATCACACCTTGCCTTTTTAGCTGTTCTAAGGCTAGGAATAGGCTTTTCTTCTTTTCTAGATCCGAAGGAACTGTTGATCTCAGAAATCGATTTGGGGGAAAATCGCGGAACTCTATTTTGTAGCCCTGCGTTATAGTGGAGATAACCCACTTGTCCTGTACCCACCCTGCCCAAGCATCTGTGAACCGCCGCAGTCTGCCCCCCCACTGAGGGCGCCCCTTCACAAGGCGGACTTGGCATTGGCCTTATTCGGCTTCTGAGTCCAAGTTCTTTTCTGACCCTGAGGTCTTTTAAAGGCAGGTGGTTGAGGCCGTCGATACTTCTTGGGAGAAGATGCGCCTGGCCCAGGAGGCTGCTTATTCCTTCTTTTCACAGGAAGCAAGGAGCTCTTTCCTCCTGAGATCTTTTGGATATACTTATCCAGATCTTCTCCAAACAAATGTTCCCCAAGGGAAAAGCCGCAAGTAGCCTCTTGCATGGCATCTCGGCTGACCAGTTCTTTCTTTTTCAAAACTCTGCGCATATGCACTGAGAGTAGCGCAAAGCGAGACATCTGCTGGATTGAGTCTTTTAATGCGTCCACTGCAAAACACAAAGCGCGAGGAAGTTCTGTCAATTCATCAGAATATTCCTCCTGAACAGGTAGGTTCCTGACCAGTCTTTTAACACGGTCCTTCAGGGATTGACAGATCCCAAGAGCCAATTGTACTGCTGACCCAGCCACCACAAAGGAGGCCTTTAGCAAAGATTCCAGCTTTTTACCTGCAGGGTCTTTAAACCCTTGGGCATTATCCACTGGACAGGTTAAGCTTTTATTTACTGAAGAAATAGCAGCATCCACTAAAGGTGTATCCCACCTTTTTTTTAAACTTTTCCTCCATCGGGTACAAAAAAGAAAACCTTTTAGGAGGTAAGTATACTCTGTCCGGATGTTCCCAATCAGCGTAAATCAATGGATGCACAGGAAACGCCTGAGAACCTTACAGAGGTCGCAAGGATCCCAATGTAGAACAGGAAATTTCTGGCCTTTGTACAGCGGGCAACTTGAAACCTGCTCTTACCATTTCGGTTAAAGACTGGATAAACAGCTTTTGGGATTGCGAAGCCGTCAACGGTTCCTCCGAACCTGAGTCCCCTGCAGAGGACTCCTCTGCTTTGGCATCTTTATCCCCTATGGCTACCTCCTCAAAATCCTCTGCCCATTCAGGATCCAAATCACAAGGACCCAATTGGCTAAGGGAGTCCTGGTGCTCAAGTGACTCAGCACTGGGACCAGGCTCAGGAGAGGGAGATCTATTTTGTTTCTTCCCTCCCTGCATTACTGAGGCAATCATCCCCGCTATTTTGCCTTCAAGACCAGCGAGAGCTGACGTTAAGTCATCCTTAGTAACATAAGCCGAAGCAGGGACATTGGTGGTGGCCACAACGCCTGACAAATGCAATGGCTCAGCCAGGCCAAATGCCACAGGTCTTTCAGGGGAGACAGGTGCTGCAGTAGCCTGAGGTTGATATCCTGTTTTTGAAGGAGTCACTTTAACCCCTGGATTAATCCTGCTCCCTGCACCTCGTTTTCTGGAAGACATGCTTACAAGATTTGAGGAAACTTACTGTGCTATATGGCTGTATACAAAGCCTACTGTAGCCTCCTTACAAAGTTTGCAAATGCCCGACTCACGCGCCCCGCTCTGTGTCCCACTGCGACCGGCTCCTCTGAGCCTTAACGAACAGTACTGACACACGCAGGTGCCTGACTTCCCTATGCATGCGTGGTCATGTGACTGACGTACGCACGCCCAGGACTTACTGCGCATGCGCACGCCCTCGGGAAACACGCGGTCGCAATGCCGCCATCCCGCGCGCTAGAGCGCGCGCAGGAGGGAGCGGGTTGCGCACGCACGCGCCGTCTGCACGTGCGCGCTACCTGCATGCACGGTCCCGCGGCCCTACGCGCAGTCCCTAACAGGGAACCTAGTCTGTGCAGCCGCTCTCCGGAACCACCCAGTGGACACAAAAGGCACTACAATCTGGCATGCAATCTGACATAACATTACTTATATAAATAATGAAATAAAATGGGGCCTCCAAAAGGAAGCACTCACTGATCCTCGCAGCAGAGCCTGAAATAGGCCCAATCTTCCCCATCACCATGGGTAACGCCACTGAGGACCTTCAGAGACCGGGTCCCCTTTTGTTTTAGGGTCCACACCCCTGGACCTGTAAAGCACCCTTTAGGTTTCCTTGGGCAAATAAAAGACCAGGAATACCATATCACAAGGGTCCAGCTCCATAAGGAAACATTACAGGCAAGACCCTGTTCTTGAACCAGGGCTCGGGTACCATCCACTTTAGCATGATATGCCATCCGAATGGATCTGATTATAACATCCTCACTGGGACATTATCTGAAGCAAGAGCTCTCACAGCCGTGACCATCACCTTCAAGACACTGACAAAAAACTAAAGGTACTTCCTGTATGGGAGGGGTTATATGGGAGGAACCTTCTTACTATTGGTTGCCAGTGTCCAATCACCTAAAGGTAGCATATAAACCCAGATAGTCATTACTATGGTGCTCTGTGTCCCGTGATGTACAATAAAGAAAAATCGATTAATCGAACATGAAAATTTTAATCGGTAACAGCCCTACTGAAAACCTAAGTAAATTCGTAGATGCCCAACTTAGACCCTATGTACAAAACATCCCATCATATATAAAAGATACGATACATCTTTTAAAAAAACCTAGAAGACATTCAACTTACCCCAGATATCCTATTAGTGGCTATAGACGTTAAGGCTCTCTACAGCTCGATCCCCCACCATCTAGGAGTCGCAGCTGTGAAGCACGTACTCTCACAGTCCCCTAAGGATGATTGGAAAATTAGGCAGTTCATCACTGCCTCTCTGGAATTCATTTTGTCACACAACTGCTTTTTCCTTCAACGGTTCCCACTTCCTCCAGGTGCAGGGAGTAGCGATGGGGACTTGCTGTGCCCCATCCTACACGAACCTGTACCTGGGAGAGTGGGAGCGGTCCCTCCTAGAGGATGAAGATTTGGTTACATTGATGTGCCATATCACTCAGTGGTATAGGTACATTAATGACATCCTCATCATCTGGGAAGGATCAGTGGATTTACTCAACACTTTTCTGGCCATCAACAAAAACAACTTTAACCTGTTTTTCACCATGTCCTTTAGCAAAGATATGATCACATTCGTGGACATCACCATTTCCAGGAATGAGGACGACACGCTCTCCAGTAGTTTGTTCAGGAAGCCCACTGCGGGAAACACCGTTCTTTATGCCTCCGATGCACATCCTAGAGCTCTCGTCCAATCTATCCCCTACAGCCAATACCTTAGGCTGAGGAGGAATTGCTCGACTGAGGAGCCCTTTCTTACAGAAGCTGACCATCTGAGGACAAGACTTCTAGATCAAGGCTATTTGCGCAAGTGCCTTAAAAGGGCCTTCAAGTGTGCGAGGGATCAACCAAAGGACAAGCCACCTTTTCCCAGAAATCCAAAAGCCTGGTAACATCAAAGCACAGACCACTCGTATTATCACGAGATACAACAGTCAGCACAAAACAATCAAGAAAACTTTCGAAAAATACTGGCACTTACTCACTATCGACCCAACCTTAGGACCACACGTACTACCATATCCAGTGGTTACATATCGCAGAACTAAATCAATAAAAGATCAACTTGTTCAGAGCAAATTTGTTGGGAAATTCAGATCAGACCCCTGCAAAAATATGGGCACTACCTGTGGCGGATGCAATACCTGCTTATATATGAACACCCAAAAAAATGTAGTACTACCCAATGGCGTGATGTTCAAACCACGACACTACACCAACTGTAAAACTCCTGGGGTAATATACCGGTTGGCTTGCCAATGTAAGTGTTTTTACAAAGGCAAAACTAAACTGGAGTTTTGAAAACGAGCAAGGCGACATATCACCAGTATGCCGACAGCAAATCCAGATCTGGGAAGGCATGTAGCCGACCACCAAGGGGGAATATGCCCTAAATTTAACTTTCTTATTTTGGATCAAATCCATCCAGGAGACTGGAACAAACTCCTCCTACAACAAGAAACCCGATGGATAGTGGAGCTAAATGCCACTTTCTTCCCAGGCCTTAATACCCAACTTAGTTTTAGGCCCTTTTTGGAAGGTTTTGAGTTAGGGGTATGTAAGAAAGATCTCTAGGAATCTCTGTATCCTCTAAATAATTGGTCAATTTTGTGTAGGAACAATGTCCATTGCAAAGACAGATGTGAGGATCTTCTCCACAATATCCTATACATGTTTCATATACAATAATTTTCATGAATTAGATAACTTGACATGTATATCTTACTATTGTCTTTGCTAAACTGTTTTCTGATATGTACCACAATCCTTCACTTCTTGGTCCAATGTGTTGGACCTAATAATCCCTTGAGACCATGTTTGGGAGTCACTACTGGTTTACGTGATGTGCTGCACCTTCTTCTTATGTGCACTAGGCTCCTATAACATCGAGGGGGACCCCTGTCCTCCTGCCATGCTGATCACGGCCATTATGACCTAGTCCAGTGACCATCGCTATGTCATCACCAGGCTGAGCTCCGCTTCTTGCTTATCCAGAGGACCAGTACTCTATACTCATGGGTACTTATTTCAATGGCAACATTGAAGTCATCCATCTTAGTGTGGATCACGTTACATATGCCATTGATATTATCCTCCAGCGCTACCAGCACCTTTATACTGGCTTTGTTTTTGTAATATGAGCGATTGTTGATCCAAGCAATGACTGATTGCCTTCAGGGGCCTATGTAACTTAACTGCTTATGCCAGATGATGTCTTACTAATGCTTTTTACAAAGGGCAGAATTATGTCTCTCTGGAGTTTATATCTACTAATATAAGAAGGGTATTTTGATAACTTTAGAAAATGCAACGTGACATTGCAGGCTATTATTGAGTCTATGATCTAACAGAACATCCAGATCCTTCTCGACCATAGACTACCCCAATTTTAACCACCCCCCCCCCGAAAGTATGATGCTTGTATTGTGTTTAGCCTCTAAGTGCATAACCAACAATAAACCTCATTTGACTCATTTGGAACAGTGCATTAAGGTCTGCTTCTGAGTTGAAGACATCCTGTAAGGACATTCTTCTACTACATAGCTTGGGGTCATCTGCAAAAACAGAAATTATACTTTTAATCCCGAACTCTATATTATTTAATATGTTAAAGAGTTAGGGTTTCAAACACTGAACTTTGGGGTAGACCACTAATAATAATAATCTTAAACCAGAGTATGAACTATTAATTACTAACTTAGTATTACTGAACACCATCTATTCAGTTCTCTACCCATTTGCAAACTAAAATTTCTAAGCCTATAGACTTTATCACAATTAGATGTGCATGGAGAACTGTGTCAAACGGTTTCACAGATTTGTTTGACAACTGCAGTCTTTTGCGACTCCATGTTGACTATTGCTTATATTTTTTTTTTTTTTTTTCGCAAAAACTCTGGAGTATGTTCCTTACTATAGGTTAAACTAACTGGTCTGTTAGTTATATGGCAGACGACCATGCAGCTTTCTCTTTTTGCCAATGTCCAATCACCTGAAGGAAGCTGTATATAACCCATGGTTTAAGACTAAAGATTCTGTGTCCTGTATGACTAAGAAATTAGAATAGCCCTTTCATTCTCTCAGGGCAAAATAGAAAAAGAAAGCAAACATATAGGTGGTTGCTAATGGCAATATTGTTATTCAGGCACTTTTTACAAGGTTAATTTTGTTGTAAACCACACAAACTAATTGACGTTAAAAAGGAGGAGGTCCAGCCCCCCCTCTCCAAAAAATTAAAAGTCAGAATCTTCAAATGCTGTAGCTGCTGACTTTTAATACTAGGACACTTACCTGTCCAGGGATCCCACGATGTCAGCACCCCAGACGATTTTTCGATGGGCTCTCGGGTGCTGCCATCGCCATTCGTGGTAAGGGAAAACGGCTGTGAAGCCACAGTTCCCAGCTGCGCTTTCTAACTGGCCCTGTGGCGGAGGAAGGGGGTCGAACTTCTGGGGGACCCCACCGCAGCCAGGTCTCCCGGAAGTAGGGACAGGTACCCCCACCCCGAAAGGTGCAAAAATGTGGCACTGGAGGTGGGTGGGGGGGAGGGGGAGGATGCAAACAAGCGGAGCTTCCCCTTTTCTGGCCTCAGGTGATACAGGGATTAAAGGGATTAATCCTCCTATATAAGTTGTACCTGTTTTTCGGTTTAAAGTTGTCTTCTCCCCTTTACTATCGTTCAAAGTCCACAATTTATAAAGCGTGTCTGAGTGGTCAGAAAAAAGGGGGCAGAGAGCTGAAATTACACTGCAGAGCTGAATGAAGAGAGCTCTGACTGCTGGTTGGAGGGAAGGGACACACCCCCATTACACAGCACACAGGAACAGAGCTCAGGCTATCCATCAGCTGGAGCTCGCTCCCGTGTCACCTCTTTTCCTCTTTGCATCAGGAAAACTCGTCGGAAGAAATTTATACTACTAACAGAGTAACAAAGCAGCAGACAGAAATGACACTTAGTGCTCTTAATTGAGACAAGTATACACTATAGGAGGGATATACTTTTTTATATTTCTGAGGTTTACAACCACTTTGAGCAGTACCACTGGGAGGCATATTTATAAAGCAAAGAATGGGGCACCTGATAAACATTCATTTCAGGTGAATGTGCTTCAAATTAGAGTGATTCACCATCAGTAAATGTTGCTCACATTCACTGCTTTATAAATATGCCCCTGTGCTGTGCTCTTTGCTATGTGCATCAATATACAGTATAACAACAAGAACATATTTTGTAACAACAACCAATCATATGTCAAAAACAATTTTCCAAAGCAGCTTTTAATTCAGTGGTAGTTAAATAACATTAGCTGCTACAATGATGATACTCTGATACACAAAACACACTGTGAACATTGAAAAATAATACTTACTTGCATTCTTAAAGAGAAATCCCACAGGAATGGACAACAGCAACACACAAAGATATGTTATTTCATCAGGGGACATGGTTCACCTCCTTCAAAAGAAACATACAAAAACAGAAATTAGGATATCCAGAAAAATTATTATTATTTATTATTATTATTATTAATAATAATAATAATAAATAATAAATAATAAATCTGACTTACTTTTAAATTCCACATCTTGGAGTACAGGCTGGATATAGGTAGACCCTGGGTTATAGGTCACTACCCTCAGGTGACTGGACTGGTAAAGCTTTGCTGAACACACCCCTGGGCATAATCCTATAGGTGCAGAGGAGGCCCTTGACTAGGAAATGGTGGTTAGTGTGGCAAAGGCCCCTGAATTGGGGGGGGGTTAAAGGTAGATACCGGACTAGGACAGCAGGTGTCTGGAGGCCCCGGACTGAGAGAGCGGGATAGTGGAAGCCCTCTGGACTAGGAAAGAGGGTGCCTGAAGGACCTGCCAGCTTCAGGGAGAAAGAGCCTGGATCTAAAGCCTAAGCTGAGAAAGAGCCTGCCTGGGCCCTGGAGGGTGAGTTCACTACATAAATAGGGACATTTATCAATTGTCACAAGCAAACAGGAGCAGAGAGACAGGTTGTGTGAGATTTATTGCTTGTTTGGCTGTACTCCTGTGGATCACAGCAGTGCAGATTCTTTTGCACTCCTGTGACAAGTTTTCAGCTGACAGCAGGCTGTCGGCTGAGGTCACAGAACTGATCCAGGCTGGGGAAAGATTGCAGCCAAATAGTAGAGATCCACTCCCATGCCTAAACCAGCCGCTCCCGCCCCCTCCACAGCCCAGTGTTTCAGTGAGCTCGGGGGGGGGCAGAGCAGAGAGCTGCTGTCATTTACAGCCAGTGAGCCTACTTGGATGCCCCCATAGCAAGCCGCTTGCAGTGGGGGCACCCAGCAAGGGGTCCAAGAAGAGGAGGGTTTAGGCTGTGCAAAACCATTACACAGAGCAGGTAAGCATAACATGTTTTTTATTTGAAGATAAAACAAGACTTTAATATCACTTTAACCACTTCAGCTCCGGAAGGTTTCCCCCCTTCCTGACCAGGCCATTTTTTGCGATACGGTACTGCGTTACTTTAACTGACAATTGTGCGGTCATTTGACGTTGTACCCAAATAAACTTGATGTCCTTTTTTCCCTCCCATAAATAGAGATTACTTTTGGTGGTATTTGATCACCTCTGCGGTTTGAAAGAAAGAAAGAAAGAAAGAAAGAAAGAAAGGAGAGAAAGAAAGAAAGAAAGGAGAGAAAGAAAGAAGAGAAAGAAAGAGAAAGAAAGAAAGAGAAAGAAAGAGAAAGAAAGAGAAAGAAAGAGAAAGAAAGAGAAAGAAAGAGAAAGAAAGAAAGAGAAAGAAAGAGAGAAAGAGAGAAAGAGAGAAAGAGAGAAAGAGAGAAAGAGAGAAAGAGAGAAAGAAAGAAAGAAAGAAAGAAAGAAAGAAAGAAAGAAAGAAAGAAAGAAAGAAAGAAAGAAAGAAAGAAAGAAAGAAAGAAAGAAAGAGAAAAAGAAAGAGAGAAAGAAAAAGAAAAAGAAAGAGAGAAAGAAAAAGAAAGAGAACGAGAGAAAGAGAGAACGAGAGAAAGAAAGAAAGAAAAAAAAAGAAAGATAAAAAGAGAAATAAAAAAAAAAAAAAAAAAAAAAATCACAAAAAGCGTATATTGATTGGTTTGCGCAAAATTTAGAGAGCCTACAAACTATGGGATAGAGTTACGGACTTTATTTTTTTTATTCAGTAGACCTAATAATGTGTTCTCTTGTTGGTGCGTTCACCATCTGACCCATGAAATTGTCCTGTAAGATATTTAGGAAATGACGAGCCTTAGAGAAGTGCACGGTTCCTTCCGCCCAGTCTATATCTGGATGATTAAAGTTCCCCATTATAACATTTCCCAGTATTGTGCCGACATCGCGGGCGCCCCTGACAGGTAAGTGTCCTTATTTTAAAAGTATTTGTAGCTGCTGACTTTTAAAAAAAATAAAAATTTAGCGGACCTCCGCTTTAAGTATGGATTAAAGATGGGTGTTACCGACCATCTTCCACCAATAAGAGGGTACATATTCAAATGACATTTCCTTTTAACATACAATCAACCGATCATAGTCATTAACTCTTTATCTAGGCATAGTATTATGTCACAATATACTATATGTCACATTATATTATGCCAGTCAGTTCACTTCTTAAACAATATACATTTACTTGATCAGCAAAATGATACACTACTTAAAAGCGCAGTTCATGTATTACATTGCAAAAACACAAGGGGGGCTTTTTACAATGACTTTTTCACATACTATCTCCTTGTTAGTTGCCATGAGGCTGCAAATTGGATTGATCAACTTACTTACCTTACTCAACCAATGTAAGTGTGCAATGTATGTGTGGAGTGCTGTGTAAATTGACAGCACTATATGGGTACCTTAAAAAAATAGTGATAATTGTAGACACACACCCACACTAACTCAGGTTGAACTGGATGGACTGGTGTCTTTATTCAACCCAATTATGTAACTATGTAATAACCCCAACACTACCCGCTAAAGCTTGTTTCACGCTGGCTATTTCTACATCTGGACCCTCCCCCCTATCACCTGGTCATCTTCTCTCCCAGCCGAGCTGCACCCTCATTTAGGTGCAGTCTGTCCCTGTTAAAGAATCAGTAAACGACTGCGAAATCGGACCAGTTCTCCAGGAACCCAAACCCCTCCTTTCTACACCAGCTCCTCAGCCACTTGTTAATTTCCCTGATCTCCCGCTGCCTCTGGTGTGGCTCGAGGTACTGGTAGTATTTCTGTGAATGCTACCTTGTAGAGCTGCACGATTAATCGCCAAGAATCGAAATCGCGATCTTTTCCCCTTCCCGATCTTCAAAATAGCATGTCACAATTCTTTCTAAGAAGAAGTGCAGAGAATTCTCACAGCTGGAAAAAAATAAAAATAAATAAATCCAGTTTCATCACAATATTGCAAACAAGTAAAAAAAAAAAAGTAGCTTTTTGTTCTTTTAAGGAAGTTTAGCCATTTAAAAGACCAAACCTTTTCTGACATTTGTTGATTACAAGTAAAAAATCATTATTTTCTGCTAGAAAATTACTTGGAACACCCAAACATGATATATTTTTTTTAGCAGAGACCCCATAGAATAAAATGGTGGCTTATTTTATATCACACCGTATTTGTGCAGCTGTCTTTCAAATTCAATTAAAAAAATACTAAAACAGTAACGTTAGCCCAATTTTTTTGTATGGTGTGAAAGAAGAATCGAGAGAGAATCTTGATCTTTATTCTAAGCAAAAAAAAATTGCGATTCTCATTTTAGTCAAAATTGTGCAGCTCTACATACCTTGAAGATCCTATTCCTCAATTTAGCTCCAAAGTACCTAAAATAGTTTAGGACACTCCATCTTCCTCTGACTTTGTCATTGGTGTCAACGTATACCATGACAGCTGGGTCCTCCCAATAATCTGTCCACCAAATCCTTGAAGTGTCGCTCTGCTCCAGCAATGCTGGTCCCTGACTGGTTTCCCCCAATATCACACAATGGGGAGGTATTTATTGGGGTGTTCCAGCCCAGGACCAGCCTCCCTGGCACCCCCCACCCCCACCCTTCCTGAGTGTCGGGGAAAAAAAAAAAAAGAAAGAAAAAGCACACATTTTCTTTGGGTACGTCACACAACCGGGCAATTGTCAATTGAAATACAGCACTGCGTTATCGCAAAAAATGGCCTGGACTTGAAGAGGGAGCAAACCTTCTGGAGCTGAAGTGGCTAACTGGCAATTGCTTATTTGTTTGCGATATAAAAAGGAAAAAGACAGAAAAATCTGAAAAAATAAAACATAAAAAAGTTTTCATAACGTTAGGCCAAAATGTATTCTGCTACATGCCTTCGGTATAAGAAAAATCCCATTAAGTGTATATTAATTGGTTTGTGTGAAAGTTAAAGTCTACAAAACTACGAGATACCAATTCTAGTATATATTTATGTCAAAACCCCAGTGAAGAAACGGATATATTTTCATAAAATTTTAACATGGATGTTTTAGGCCCCTTTGACACGGGGCGGATCGGCTCAGCGGGAGAACGCTCCATTGATCTCCGCTGAGCCGGCGGATGACTCTCTGAACGTATCGCTATCCGTCTGTTCTTAGCAGATCGGATGGCAAATGGGTGGACACATCTCCGCTGACATCCGCCTGCCCATAGGAGTCAATGGGTGGCCCGTTCGGATCCGCATGAAAGACAGGCAGATCCGAGCAGGCTTATTGCGTGAAAAGGGGCCCCAAGCCTGAATAAGCCCCAGAGAAAGGGTCAAAGGACAAGTCAACAAAGTTTCAACCTGAGACATTGTTTTTGTTTTCAATTTGCTGAAGGTCTGTAAACAAGCATACTTACAGAACTGGGAATAGAAACAACGGTTTATGATATGCACACATACCTGAGGTAATAAACAAACTGGCCTGATGTTTACACAAAAGTTGAGTGTGAAGGCAATAGATATATTGAGATGGACTTAGGTGCCTTTTCACACGGACGGCTATTCTGCCGCAGTTAAAAGCATATTTTTTTTTATGTGAAATTCAAGACACCAGGCACTGCGATCAGCTGCATTTGTACATGCGGTTGCGTTTAGCTGCGGTTTGCCATTTCCATAGCAACCCGACAGGGTACCGACTCATATTGAACGGGATCCGACTTGGATCCCTGCCAATACCAGGCACTGTGTTTGGTATGAATCTTGAGGGGGAACTCCACGCCAAATTTTAAATAAAAAACCGGCATGGGTTCCCCTCCAAGAGCATACCAGGCCCTTCGGTCTGGTGTGGATTCCAAGGGGCACCCCCCAAAAAAACGGCGTGGGGGTCCCTCCAAAATCCATACCAGACCCTTATCGGAGCACGCAGCCCGGTCGCCCCCCTCCCCCCCTCCTGAACCGTACCAGGCCGCATGCCCTCAACATGGGGGGGTTGGTGCTTGGGGCAAGGGGGCACCCTGCGGGCCCCCCACCCCTAAGCACCTCGCTGCCATGTTGATGAGGACAAGGGCCTCTTCCCGACAACCCTGGCCGTTGGTTGTCGGGGTCTGCGAGCGGGGGGCTTATCGGAATCCGAGAGCCCCCTTTAATAAGGGGGCCCCCAGATCCCGGCCCCTGGTGCCTGGCATTGGTGGGGATCCAAGTCGGATCCCTGTGCTTGTCGCTTATTGGGAAAGGAATGTTTTTTCCTTTCCTGATGAGCGAGCCAGCTCAGCGCTGCTATCCGCAGCTGACACAGTGCACTGCGATTACCTGCGGTTATGTGCGGATAGCTGCGCTAAATCGCTCCTGAACGCAGTCAATTCTATTTTTTCTATCTGCACAAAACCACATGTAATCAAAACGCAGCTAAATGCAGTGTGTGAATGGGGCCATAGGAAAGCATTGTGTGCATTTAGCTGCAGTAGAAAACGTAGCTAAAAGCACAATTCTATCCGTCCGTGTGAAAGGGGCCTTATGGATACAAATGACAGCAAGGCTAGTTATATAGTGACCAGTCATTGCCTCAGCTCTGAGAAAGCTAAAAACAGAGCGAGACCTTCACAGAAAAGGAATTATTTTTCTTGTAACAATTTCACCAGCAAAAGACATTCATGTAATGTAAAGTCGCTTCACAATCTCCATATTGCAAATCATCAGGACCCTGTGTGAGACATATAAGAAGTCCACAGGATTGCTGCACTTCAAATATTTTTATTGAACCAACAAGCATGTATAAAGCATTACATGATGTGAAAGGCCGTGATTTCCATTCCGTCTTACAAGCTTACGCCCTTCATCAGATCAATGCCACATTTAAAGTTCCAGATACACTCATGTCTGTCTACAACTTCACACAACACATTTGTAATCAATTATTTGATCAATCAATTAATGCAAAATTACATCCTTCTTTCATACGTCTTTATATCACAGGTGCAAAAATGGCTAGCAGAATATATGACCTTCCCATTATTTCAGTAAAAGCCTCCAAACATTAGTCTGTTAAACGGAATATATAAAATATATCACTACCTAGTAGTAGCATAGAAACAATTTTTTATATTTTTCTTACAATTAACATAGGATCAAGCACGTTCAATGTGTAACTGTTGGCTTTGTAAAACTTAGACCATTGTCTGATAGTTAATTATACATACATAGTTATTGTGTCCAAAAAAAGAAATTAACCTTTTTGTTCCATTCATATGGTTTAGCAAAACCCATTAGCGAGTGTTGCATAATAATTCTGTATTTTATGTAAGATTTTATGTCCATCCATGATTTGTGAATTCATGTCTAGTGAATAAATACTCCATATTTAGTCTATATTCATATTGTATGATCTGTTTTTTTTTTAAAGAAATTCGATTGGTTAAAACTGCTCAACATAATCATCGTTCAGGCAATTCCCAACGTCAAAACGTACACATTTTATTTTTTTACTAGTAATGGCGGGGATCGGTGACTTATAATGGGACTTTGATAGTGCAGCAGCCATTCCAACACTAACTGACTTGGGGGGGGAACTGACTGTCACTGACATCACCAGTGACAATTATACAGTGATCTGTGCTAATGTACACTGTATAATGACACTGGCTGGGAAGGGGGTTAACATTGTGTAACAATGTGCAACGTGTGTACTGTCTGGCATTTTCACTAAGCAATGTGCCAGTTTTAGGGAGCAAAAAATAAAAATAAAACCGCACATCGCTGCTGTTGGTGAACTCTGTTACCAACACAGGGCTCCCTCCTGGGAGTTTGCTCCACCAATCAGCAGGTGCTGCCCATAAATCATTGGCCAGGCCTGCTGATTGGCATGTGCTGAAGAAGAGCCAGATCACACAAACACGCCAATTTGCCGCAGTATACATATACACATGGGGCGGTCGCCAAGTGGTTAAAGTTCGGTCCTCGAAGACTGGATCCTGTTTGTTCGTTGTCCTAGTCCAATTAGCTGCAGTCAGACAGAAATTGCAGCAATAGCCAGCTACAGAGCAACACACAGACACACACACACACACACACACGTGGGAGGTTAAAAAGAGCCTTCATGGAGCGCCTCAAAATTCTTTGCCAGCAGAATCTTTAAAAATGAAACATCTTCTATAGACACAGTAAGTGGGTGGAAAAAGAGCGTGGAGTTTGAGCCTCGGACATTTATTAGTTGTATTAAAGCCATTATTTGTCTGAGAAAATCTGGCATAGTTGCAGAAAAGTCTGTCTTGATCAGGTTAAGTGCCTGAGATACAATCGGATGCAGAAACCTATATTTAAATAGGGTCCTGCCCCTGTGTAAGGCAACCATCAACGTTCAGAGTGGTTTGAGTGTTTTGCCTGAGTTTGTTTGTTTCCCTGTGTCTGGTTTCTGCCATTGCCACCCAGGCATGTACTGGCCATTGGGACTACAGGGAGTTTCCCGGTGGGCCGATGGCTCAGTGGGCCGATTTCAGTGACAGTGGACCGCTGCCTCCCTCCAGTCCTCTGTCCCCCCCGCAGTGCTCACCTCCTCTCCCTGGCTAGTTATGCAGCGCGCCTGAATACAGACATGATGCTCAGGACTCAACACTTAAAAGCTCATCATACGATCTGGAAGGAGGGCGGCCTCACTTTCCTGCCTAATCTTGTTCCATGGGGGGGAGGGCGCCAAACTGATTCTTTGCCCCAGGTGAAATAATGTCTAGCTTCCCCACTGGTACTGCCTATAAGAGAAATAATGTAGAACGGCTAATAACTAAGGGGGGGGGGGGGTGGGGGGGGCTTGGGTGGCAAGCCGGCATGGGAGAGACCTGTCAAAGTGGGCCAGTCTGGGTGAAGTCCAGGGCCAAATTTTTGTCCCAGTCCAGCCCTGTTGCCACCAGTGAGTTAATTCCCCTGTGGGGTACTCCCAGAGTAGGGTGTGGAAATGGGGTAAACGTGTTTGTTAAGTAGTACATAGAAACCCATGTGTCAACTGTTCCGTGCAAGTCCTCTTGGCAATGGGGACAAGAGGAAAGGCCCAAGTACCTTATAAAAGGGCTCTGACGATGCAACACCAAGTTATTCACCTGAGACCAAGCTTTGAATGTTGGACTTTTACCACTAAGTTTGAAAAGTTTAAAGCGGAGTTCCACACAAAAATGGAACTTCCGCTTTTCGGAACCCTCCCCCCCTCCGGTGTCACATTTGGCACCTTTCAGGGGGGAGGGGGGTGCAGATACCTGTCTAAGACAGGTATTTGCACCCACTTCCGGCATAGACTCCCATGGGAGTCTACCCCTCTTCCCGTCCCCACCGCGCTGTCTCCTGGGAAACACACAGCTCCCAGGAGAGAGCGGGGACCACTTGGGATGCGCAGCGCGACTCGCGCATGCGCAGTAGGGAACTTGGAAGTGAAGCCGCAACGCTTCACTTCCTGATTCCCTCACCTAGGATGGCGGCGGAGCTGCCGAGAACCGAGTGGGTTCTCGGCGTCGCCTGCCGACATCGCTGGACCCTAGGACAGGTAAGTGGCCATGTATTAAAAGTCAGCAGCTGCAGTATTTGTAGCTGCTGGCTTTTAATATTTTTTTTTTTTTGGCGGTGTGGGTGGACCCCCGCTTTAACACTTGATAAACAAAAGTTTCAAAACACATTTCCATTATCCTTATAGTTTTAATGTAAAAAATGAATACTAAATCAAAATACACATAAGTGTAAAGCTACAGTATTGTTTCAATAACAGAAAGATTTTACATAGTTAGTAAGGTTGAATTACACCAGTCCATCCAGTTTAACCAAAGCGCACACGCACCTGCCAAATCTGCATATACAATTTTTTTAAATTTATCTACATTCCTCTGACTCCACCAATTGTGGAAGGGA
>NW_027362634.1:0-34833 GCF_042186555.1 Aquarana catesbeiana | reverse complement strand
ATCATCATTACCACCCTGTGTGCTCCCCATCATCCAATCACTATCATCATTACACCTGTGTGCTCCCCATCATCCAATCACTATCATCATTACAACCTGTGTGCTCCTCATCATCCAATCACTATCATCATTACACCTGTGTGCTCCCCATCATCCAATCACTATCATCATTACACCTGTGTGCTCCCCATCATCCAATCACTATCATCATTACACCTGTGTGCTCCCATCATCCAATCACTATCATCATTACCACCTGTGTGCTCCCATCATCCAATCACTATCATCATTACACCTGTGTGCTCCCCATCATCCAATCACTATCATCATTACCACACCTGTGTGCTCCCCATCATCCAATCACTATCATCATTACACCTGTGTGCTCCCATCATCCAATCACTTCATCATTCCACACCTGTGTGCTCCCCATCATCCAATCACTATCATCATTACACTGTGTGCACCCCATCATCCAATCACTATCATCATTACCACCTGTTGTGCACCCCATCATCCAATCACTATCATCATTACACCTGTGTGCTCCCCATCATCCAATCACTATCATCATTACACCTGTGTGCTCCCCATCATCCAATCACTATCATCATTACACCTGTGTGCGCCCCATCATCCAATCACTATCATCATTACACCTGTGTGCACCCCATCATCCAATCACTATCATCATTACACCTGTGTGCTCCCCATCATCCAATCACTATCATCATTACACCTGTGTGCACCCATCATCCAATCACTATCATCATTACACCTGTGTGCTCCCCATCATCCAATCACTATCATCATTACACCTGTGTGCTCCCCATCATCCAATCACTATCATCATTACACCTGTGTGCTCCCCATCATCCAATCACTATCATCATTACACCTGTGTGCTCCCCATCATCCAATCACTATCATCATTACACCTGTGTGCTCCCCATCATCCAATCACTATCATCATTACACCTGTGTGCTCCCATCATCCAATCACTATCATTACACCTGTGTGCTCCCATCATCCAATCACTATCATCATTACACCTGTGTGCTCCCCATCATCCAATCACTATCATCATTACACCTGTGTGCTCCCCATCATCCAATCACTATCATCATTACACCTGTGTGCTCCCCATCATCCAATCACTATCATCATTACACCCTGTGTGCTCCCCATCATCCAATCACTATCATCATTACCTGTGTGCTCCTCATCATCCAATCACTATCATCATTACACCTGTGTGCTCCCCATCATCCAATCACTATCATCATTACACCTGTGTGCTCCCATCATCCAATCACTATCATCATTACACCTGTGTGCTCCTCATCATCCAATCACTATCATCATTACACCTGTGTGCTCCCCATCATCCAATCACTATCATCATTACACCTGTGTGCTCCCCATCATCCAATCACTATCATCATTACACCTGTGTGCTCCCCATCATCCAATCACTATCATCATTACACCTGTGTGCTCCCCATCATCCAATCACTATCATCATTACACCTGTGTGCTCCCCATCATCCAATCACTATCATCATTACACCTGTGTGCTCCCCATCATCCAATCACTATCATCATTACACCTGTGTGCTCCCCATCATCCAATCACTATCATCATTACACCTGTGTGCTCCCCATCATCCAATCACTATCATCATTACACCTGTGTGCTCCCCATCATCCAATCACTATCATCATTACACACCTGTGTGCTCCTCATCATCCAATCACTATCATCATTACACCTGTGTGCTCCCCATCATCCAATCACTATCATCATTACACCTGTGTGCTCCCCATCATCCAATCACTATCATCATTACACCTGTGTGCTCCCCATCATCCAATCACTATCATCATTACACCTGTGTGCTCCCCATCATCCAATCACTATCATTACACCTGTGTGCTCCCCATCATCCAATCACTATCATTACACCTGTGTGCTCCCCATCATCCAATCACTATCATCATTACACCTGTGTGCTCCCCATCATCCAATCACTATCATTACACCTGTGTGCTCCCCATCATCCAATCACTATCATCATTACACCTGTGTGCTCCCCATCATCCAATCACTATCATCATTACACCTGTGTGCTCCCCATCATCCAATCACTATCATCATTACCACACTGTGTGCTCCCCATCATCAATCACTATCATCATTACACCTGTGTGCTCCCCATCATCCAATCACTATCATCATTACACCTGTGTGCACCCCATCATCCAATCACTATCAATTACACCTGTGTGCACCCCATCATCCAATCACTATCATCATTACACCTGTGTGCTCCTCATCATCCAATCACTATCATTACACCTGTGTGCTCCTCATCATCCAATCACTATCATCATTACCCCTGTGTGCTCCCCATCATCCAATCACTATCATCATTACACCTGTGTGCTCCCCATCATCCAATCACTATCATCATTACACCTGTGTGCTCCCCATCATCCAATCACTATCATCATTACACCTGTGTGCTCCCCATCATCCAATCACTATCATCATTACACCTGTGTGCTCCCCATCATCCAATCACTATCATCATTACACCTGTGTGCACCCATCATCCAATCACTATCATCATTACCCCTGTGTGCTCCCCATCATCCAATCACTATCATCATTACACCTGTGTGCTCCTCATCATCCAATCACTATCATCATTACACCTGTGTGCACCCCATCATCCAATCACTATCATCATTACCACACCTGTGTGCTCCCCATCATCCAATCACTATCATCATTACCACACCTGTGTGCTCCCCATCATCCAATCACTATCATCATTACCACACCTGTGTGCTCCTCATCATCCAATCACTATCATCATTACACCTGTGTGCTCCTCATCATCCAATCACTATCATCATTACACCTGTGTGCACCCCATCATCCAATCACTATCATCATTACCACACCTGTGTGCACCCCATCATCCAATCACTATCATCATTACACCTGTGTGCTCCCCATCATCCAATCACTATCATTATTACACCTGTGTGCTCCCCATCATCCAATCACTATCATTATTACACCTGTGTGCTCCTCATCATCCAATCACTATCATCATTACACCTGTGTGCTCCCCATCATCCAATCACTATCATTATTACACCTGTGTGCTCCTCATCATCCAATCACTATCATCATTACACCTGTGTGCTCCCCATCATCCAATCACTATCATCATTACACCTGTGTGCTCCTCATCATCCAATCACTATCATCATTACACCTGTGTGCTCCCCATCATCCAATCACTATCATCATTACACCTGTGTGCACCCCATCATCCAATCACTATCATCATTACACCTGTGTGCGCCCCATCATCCAATCACTATCATCATTACACCTGTGTGCTCCCCATCATCCAATCACTATCATCATTACACCTGTGTGCTCCCCATCATCCAATCACTATCATCATTACCACACCTGTGTGCACCCCATCATCCAATCACTATCATCATTACACCTGTGTGCTCCCCATCATCCAATCACTATCATCATTACACCTGTGTGCACCCCATCATCCAATCACTATCATCATTACACCTGTGTGCTCCCCATCATCCAATCACTATCATTACACCTGTGTGCTCCCCATCATCCAATCACTATCATCATTACACCTGTGTGCTCCCCATCATCCAATCACTATCATCATTACACCTGTGTGCTCCCCATCATCCAATCACTATCATCATTACCACACCTGTGTGCTCCCCATCATCCAATCACTATCATCATTACACCTGTGTGCTCCCCATCATCCAATCACTATCATCATTACACCTGTGTGCTCCCCATCATCCAATCACTATCATCATTACACCTGTGTGCACCCCATCATCCAATCACTATCATCATTACACCTGTGTGCTCCCCATCATCCAATCACTATCATCATTACACCTGTGTGCTCCCCATCATCCAATCACTATCATCATTACACCTGTGTGCTCCCCATCATCCAATCACTATCATTACACCTGTGTGCTCCCCATCATCCAATCACTATCATCATTACCACACCTGTGTGCTCCCCATCATCCAATCACTATCATCATTACACCTGTGTGCTCCCCATCATCCAATCACTATCATCATTACACCTGTGTGCTCCTCATCATCCAATCACTATCATTACACCTGTGTGCGCCCCATCATCCAATCACTATCATCATTACCACACCTGTGTGCGCCCCATCATCCAATCACTATCATCATTACACCTGTGTGCTCCCCATCATCCAATCACTATCATCATTACACCTGTGTGCACCCCATCATCCAATCACTATCATCATTACACCTGTGTGCTCCCCATCATCCAATCACTATCATCATTACACCTGTGTGCACCCCATCATCCAATCACTATCATCATTACACCTGTGTGCTCCCCATCATCCAATCACTATCATCATTACACCTGTGTGCTCCCCATCATCCAATCACTATCATCATTACCACACCTGTGTGCACCCCATCATCCAATCACTATCATCATTACACCTGTGTGCACCCCATCATCCAATCACTATCATCATTACACCTGTGTGCACCCCATCATCCAATCACTATCATCATTACCACACCTGTGTGCTCCTCATCATCCAATCACTATCATCATTACCACACCTGTGTGCTCCTCATCATCCAATCACTATCATCATTACACCTGTGTGCTCCTCATCATCCAATCACTATCATCATTACACCTGTGTGCTCCCCATCATCCAATCACTATCATCATTACACCTGTGTGCTCCCCATCATCCAATCACTATCATCATTACACCTGTGTGCTCCCCATCATCCAATCACTATCATCATTACACCTGTGTGCTCCTCATCATCCAATCACTATCATCATTACCACACCTGTGTGCTCCCCATCATCCAATCACTATCATCATTACACCTGTGTGCTCCCCATCATCCAATCACTATCATCATTACACCTGTGTGCTCCCCATCATCCAATCACTATCATCATTACACCTGTGTGCTCCCCATCATCCAATCACTATCATCATTACACCTGTGTGCTCCTCATCATCCAATCACTATCATCATTACACCTGTGTGCTCCTCATCATCCAATCACTATCATCATTACCACACCTGTGTGCGCCCCATCATCCAATCACTATCATCATTACACCTGTGTGCTCCTCATCATCCAATCACTATCATCATTACACCTGTGTGCTCCCCATCATCCAATCACTATCATCATTACACCTGTGTGCTCCCCATCATCCAATCACTATCATCATTACACCTGTGTGCTCCCCATCATCCAATCACTATCATCATTACACCTGTGTGCTCCCCATCATCCAATCACTATCATCATTACACCTGTGTGCTCCCCATCATCCAATCACTATCATCATTACCACACCTGTGTGCACCCCATCATCCAATCACTATCATCATTACACCTGTGTGCTCCTCATCATCCAATCACTATCATCATTACACCTGTGTGCTCCTCATCATCCAATCACTATCATCATTACCACACCTGTGTGCGCCCCATCATCCAATCACTATCATCATTACACCTGTGTGCTCCTCATCATCCAATCACTATCATCATTACACCTGTGTGCTCCCCATCATCCAATCACTATCATCATTACACCTGTGTGCTCCTCATCATCCAATCACTATCATCATTACACCTGTGTGCTCCCCATCATCCAATCACTATCATCATTACACCTGTGTGCTCCCCATCATCCAATCACTATCATCATTACCACACCTGTGTGCTCCCCATCATCCAATCACTATCATCATTACACCTGTGTGCTCCCCATCATCCAATCACTATCATCATTACACCTGTGTGCTCCCCATCATCCAATCACTATCATTACACCTGTGTGCTCCCCATCATCCAATCACTATCATCATTACACCTGTGTGCTCCCCATCATCCAATCACTATCATCATTACACCTGTGTGCTCCTCATCATCCAATCACTATCATCATTACACCTGTGTGCTCCCCATCATCCAATCACTTACCACTTTGAGTTCGGGGACGGAGCGACTCAGAGTCCATTCCTGACTGTTTACAAAGGAATCTGAAAGACAAAATATTTCCCATTTATTGGTCACCCTATAAATACAGGAACCTCCCACTCTCCATGGACCCTCCCACTCTCCACACACAGGACCCTCCCACTCTCCACACACAGGACCCTCCCACTCTCCATGGACCCTCCCACTCTCCACACGCAGGAACCTCCCACTCTCCATGGACCCTCCCACTCTCCACACGCAGGAACCTCCCACTCTCCACAGACCCTCCCACTCTCCATGGACCCTCCAACTCTCCACACGCAGGACCCTCCCACTCTCCACACGCAGGACCCTCCCACTCTCCATGGACCCTCCCACTCTCCACACGCAGGAACCTCCCACTCTCCATGGACCCTCCCACTCTCCACACACAGGACCCTCCCACTCTCCATGGACCCTCCCACTCTCCACACGCAGGAACCTCCCACTCTCCATGGACCCTCCCACTCTCCACACACAGGACCCTCCCACTCTCCATGGACCCTCCCACTCTCCACACGCAGGAACCTCCCACTCTCCATGGACCCTCCCACTCTCCATGGACCCTCCCACTCTCCACACGCAGGACCCTCCCACTCTCCACACGCAGGACCCTCCCACTCTCCATGGACCCTCCCACTCTCCACACGCAGGACCCTCCCACTCTCCATGGACCCTCCCACTCTCCACACGCAGGACCCTCCCACTCTCCATGGACCCTCCCACTCTCCATGGACCCTCCCACTCTCCACGGACCCTCCCACGCTCCACGGACCCTCCCACTCTCCACGGACCCTCCCACTCTCCATGGACCCTCCCACTCTTCACACGCAGGACCCTCCCACTCTCCACGGACCCTCCCACTCTCCACGGACCCTCCCACTCTCCACGGACCCTCCCACTCTCCACGGACCCTCCCACTCTCCATGGACCCTCCCACTCTCCATGGACCCTCCCACTCTCCACACGCAGGACCCTCCCACTCTCCACGGACCCTCCCACTCTCCATGGACCCTCCCACTCTCCATGGACCCTCCCACTCTCCACACGCAGGAACCTCCCACTCTCCATGGACCCTCCCACTCTCCACACGCAGGACCCTCCCACTCTCCATGGACCCTCCCACTCTCCACTGACCCTCCCACTCTCCACACGCAGGAACCTCCCACTCTCCATGGACCCTCCCACTCTTCACACGCAGGAACCTCCCACTCTCCACGGACCCTCCCACTCTCCACACGCAGGAACCTCCCACTCTCCACGGACCCTCCCACTCTCCACACGCAGGAACCTCCCACTCTCCATGGACCCTCCCACTCTCCACACGCAGGAACCTCCCACTCTCCATGGACCCTCCCACTCTCCATGGACCCTCCCACTCTCCACACGCAGGAACCTCCCACTCTCCACACGCAGGAACCTCCCACTCTCCATGGACCCTCCCACTCTCCACACGCAGGAACCTCCCACTCTCCATGGACCCTCCCACTCTCCACACGCAGGAACCTCCCACTCTCCACACGCAGGAACCTCCCACTCTCCACGGACCTTCCCACTCTCCACATGCAGGAACCTCCCACTCTCCATGGACCCTCCCACTCTCCACATGCAGGAACCTCCCACTCTCCACACGCAGGAACCTCCCACTCTCCACGGACCCTCCCACTCTCCTAATGCTGGAACCTCCCACTCTCCACGGACCCTCCCACTCTCCACACGCAGGAACCTCCCACTCTCCATGGAACCTCCCACTCTCCACACAGGAACCTCCCACTCTCCACGGACCCTCCCACTCTCCACACGCAGGAACCTCCCACTCTCCTAATGCTGGAACCTCCCACTCTCCACGGACCCTCCCACTCTCCACACGCAGGAACCTCCCACTCTCCACGGACCCTCCCACTCTCCACACACGGAAACCTCCCACTCTCCACTGACGCCCCCACTCTCCACATGCAGGAACCTCCCACTCTCCATGGACCCTCCCACTCTCCACACGCAGGAACCTCCCACTCTCCACAGACCCTCCCACTCTCCACAAGCAGGAACCTCCCACTCTCCATGGACCCTCCCACTCTTCACACGCAGGAACCTCCCACTCTCCACGGACCCCCCCACTCTCCACGGACCCCCCCACTCTCCACACGCAGGAACCTCCCACTCTCCATGGACCCTCCCACTCTCCACACGCGGAAACCTCCCACTCTCCACACGCGGAAACCTCCCACTCTCCACACGCGGAAACCTCCCACTCTCCATGGACCCTCCCACTCTCCACACGCAGGAACCTCCCACTCTCCATGGACCCTCCCACTCTCCACACGCAGGAACCTCCCACTCTCCACGGACCCTCCCACTCTCCACACACAGGAACCTCCCACTCTCCATGGACCCTCCCACTCTCCACACGCAGGAACCTCCCACTCTCCACGGACCCCCCCCACTCTCCACACACGGAAAAAGCCCACTCTCCAAAGATTTGATACCAACTAGTACACCTCTACTACATCACTACTACTAAACCCCCTACTACTACTACTACATCACTATACCTATTACATCACTACCATGTTATAAAAGATATTCACACAAGACCCCCAAGATAGGGTCAGGTAGAGGTGATGGACAATCACCAAGCTCTTCCATGTTATAGAAAACGATCACACAAGACCCCCTAGAACCCAGGATGGGAGGCGGTAGAGGGGATGGACAAACGCCAAGCTCTTCCATGTTATAGAAGATGTTCACACAAGACCCATGGAAACCCAAGATAGGGGCAAGTAGAGGGGGTGGACAATCACCAAGCTCTTCCATGTTATAGAAGACGCTCACACAAGACCCCCTAGAACCCAGGATGGGAGCCGGTAGAGGTGATGGACAATCACCAAGCTCTTCCATGTTATAGAAGACGTTCACACAAGACCCCCTAGAACCCAGGATGGGAGCCGGTAGAGGTGATGGACAATCACCAAGCTCTTCCATGTTATAGAAGACGTTCACACAAGACCCTCAGGAACCCAAGATAGGGGCAAGTAGAGGGGGTGGACAAACGCCAAGCTCTTCCATGTTATAGAAGACATTCACACAAGACCCATGGGAACCCAGGATGGGAGGCGGTAAAGGGGATGGACAAACGCCAAGCTCTTCCATGTTATAAAAGACGTTCACACAAGACCCCCTAGAACCCAGGATGGGAGCCGGTAGAGGTGATGGACAATCACCAAGCTCTTCCATGTTATAGAAGACGTTCACACAAGACCCTCAGGAACCCAAGATAGGGGCAAGTAGAGGGGGTGGACAAACGCCAAGCTCTTCCATGTTATAGAAGACATTCACACAAGACCCATGGGAACCCAGGATGGGAGGCGGTAAAGGGGATGGACAAACGCCAAGCTCTTCCATGTTATAAAAGACGTTCACACAAGACCCCCTAGAACCCAGGATGGGAGGCGGTAGAGGGGATGGACAATCACCAAGCTCTTCCATGTTATAAAAGACGTTCACACAAGACCCCCTAGAACCCAGGATGGGAGGCGGTAGAGGTGATGGACAATCACCAAGCTCTTCCATGTTATAGAAGATGTTCACACAAGACCCATGGAAACCCAAGATAGGGGCAAGTAGAGGGGGTGGACAATCACCAAGCTCTTCCATGTTATAGAAGACGCTCACACAAGACCCCCTAGAACCCAGGATGGGAGCCGGTAGAGGTGATGGACAATCACCAAGCTCTTCCATGTTATAGAAGACGTTCACACAAGACCCTCAGGAACCCAAGATAGGGGCAAGTAGAGGGGGTGGACAAACGCCAAGCTCTTCCATGTTATAGAAGACGTTCACACAAGACCCATGGGAACCCAGGATGGGAGGCGGTAAAGGGGATGGACAAACGCCAAGCTCTTCCATGTTATAAAAGACGTTCACACAAGACCCCCTAGAACCCAGGATGGGAGGCGGTAGAGGTGATGGACAATCACCAAGCTCTTCCATGTTATAAAAGACGTTCACACAAGACCCCCTAGAACCCAGGATGGGAGGCGGTAGAGGTGATGGACAATCACCAAGCTCTTCCATGTTATAGAAGACGATCACACAAGACCCCCTAGAACCCAGGATGGGAGGCGGTAGAGGTGATGGACAATCACCAAGCTCTTCCATGTTATAGAAGACGATCACACAAGACCCCCTAGAACCCAGGATGGGAGGCGGTAGAGGTGATGGACAATCACCAAGCTCTTCCATGTTATAGAAGATGTTCACACAAGACCCATGGGAACCCAAGATAGGGGCAAGTAGAGGGGGTGGACAATCACCAAGCTCTTCCATGTTATAGAAGACGATCACACAAGACCCCCTAGAACCCAGGATGGGAGCCGGTAGAGGTGATGGACAATCACCAAGCTCTTCCATGTTATAGAAGACGTTCACACAAGACCCATGGGGACCCAGGATGGGAGGCGGTAGAGGGGATGGACAAACGCCAAGCTCTTCCATGTTATAAAAGACATTCACACAAGACCCCCTAGAACCCAGGATGGGAGGCGGTAGAGGGGATGGACAATCACCAAGCTCTTCCATGTTATAGAAGACGATCACAGAAGACATACAACACCAATGGAGCTAGAACTTACCCAGAAGGCCTTGGTTATCGGTGCAGGATACTGCCACCAGCACCGGCTCTGCCGCTCTGCCCCCATCACCTCTGTGTCGGCCATCACTGGTGGCGTACTCCTTCTTACGAAAAGGGCTGGTGAGTAACCTCCAAAAGCTTGTCCTATTTTCCTTGCTCTGAGCGGCTGGAGCATCGGTGACCCGGAGATCCTTCCGTGATGGTGCGGTGTGCAAGGAATAAGAGTCATCTTCACTGCGGCACCGTGATCTGCCATTGCAGGAATCGCCCTCCTTCCTCGTCTCTGCTGCGCGGCGTAGTCTGAAGCTGAAACTTTTGCGCAGGGATGAGAGGTTGTTCTTCTGTTCCGGTGTTTTGCTCCCAAACACGTTCCATCGTTGGCTGCTGAATATTGAAGAACCGCGCAGAAAGCCGGAGCTGCGGCTGAACTCCCTCCTGGAGAAGGATGCTCCCTGAGCTCCACTAAGACGGTTTATATCCAGAACACTCATACTAAGAGGCCGAGGTGAACTCATCGTCCCGATGCATGGTGGACAGTCCTGGGGCTCACACTTCCGCCCAGACCGCTGCTTCAGGAGGTCCAACAGTCCTCCGAGAGAGCTGGGACCTGCATCGGCCTTGGGGCTGGTGGTAAGTCCGTTCCCCACGGAGCACAGGCTTTTGGGTCTCTGTTTCTGATGCTTGGCCGCACTAACAGCAGCCTGGACGGCCCGGTTGGTGGACTGATCGGCAGTCTTTGTTGGCTGGATGGAAGGCTCCATACTGTCCAAGGAACACACATGCCTGAGCTCCACACTTCTGTGTGTCCTCATCGTGTCCAAGGACCAGGGGCAAGGACCACCACAGGCCGGAGGCTGGCCTCCACACCGAATCCCACAGCCATGAGAGGACGGAGGAGGAGAGGAACGCAGGGCTGAGAGATCTGACAGGAGACAGGGAGGGGAGGCACACCTCACTCTCCATACTACAGCATGTCCCGACACGCATGACAAGAACAAGTTCAACAGGGAGAGGCCAAGAAGATGCAGAATACCGAAACTGGCCAAATATCTCCAACCGCACACAATGTAACATTCCACCTCTGAGGGGGGGGGGGGGGGGCTGCAAATATCTCCTCCGAGCAAAGCCAACCACACAATATTCCACCTCCGGGGGGGGCAAATATCTCCTCCGAGCAAAGCCAACCACACAATATACCACCTCCGGGGGGGGGGGGGGGGGGCAAATATCTCCTCCGAGCAAAGCCAACCACACAATATACCACCTCCGGGGGGGGGGGCAAATATCTCCTCCGAGCAAAGCAAACCACATATACCACCTGCGGGGGGGGCAAATATCTCCTCCGAGCAAAGCCAACCACACAATATACCACCTCTGGGGGGGGGGGCAAATATCTCCTCCGAGCAAAGCCAACCACACAATATACCACCTCTGGGGGGGGGGCAAATATCTCCTCCGAGCAAAGCCAACCACACAATATACCACCTCTGGGGGGGGGGCAAATATCTCCTCCGAGCAAAGCCAACCACACAATATACCACCTCCGGGGGGGGCAAATATCTCCTCCGAGCAAAGCCAACCACACAATATACCACATCCAGGTATACGACCAGCAGAGGGAGAATGCTGACACTAAATGGAGACCAGTGTAGGGATTGGTAGAGAGGGGTGGAGGACACTGAATGGAGGCCAGTGGAGGGATTGGTAGAGAGGGGTGGAGGACACTGAATGGAGGCCAGTGGAGGGATTCGTAGAGAGGGGTGGAGGACACTGAATGGGGGCCAGTGGAGGGATTGGTAGAGAGGGGTGGAGGACACTGAATGGAGGCCAGTGGAGGGATTCGTAGAGAGGGGTGGAGGACACTGAATGGAGGTCAGTGGAGGGATTGGTAGAGAGGGGTGGTGGACACTGAATGGAGACCAGTGGAGGGATTGGTAGAGAGAGGTGGAGGACACTGAATGGAGGCCAGTGGAGGGATTGGTAGAGAGGGGTGGTGGACACTGAATGGAGACCAGTGGAGGGATTCGTAGAGAGGGGTGGAGGACACTAAATGGAGGCCAGTGGAGGGATTCGTAGAGAGGGGTGGAGGACACTGAATGGAGGCCAGTGGAGGGATTCGTAGAGAGGGGTGGAGGACACTGAATGGAGGCCAGTGGAGGGATTCGTAGAGAGGGGTGGAGGACACTGAATGGAGGCCAGTGGAGGGATTCGTAGAGAGGGGTGGCGGACACTGAATGGAGGCCAGTGGAGGGATTGGTAGAGAGGGGTGGAGGACATTGAATGGAGACCAGTGGAGTGATTGGTAGAGAGGGGTGGAGGACATTGAATGGAGACCAGTGGAGGGATTGGTAGAGAGGGGTGGAGGACACTGAATGGAGGCCAGTGGAGGGATTGGTAGAGATGGGCAGAGGACACTGAATGGAGGCCAGTGGAGGGATTGGTAGAGATGGGCAGAGGACAGTGAATGGAGGTCAGTGAAGGGATTGGTAGAGAGGGGTGGAGGACACTGAATGGAGGCCAGTGGAGGGATTGGTAGAGAGGGGTGGAGGACACTGAATGGAGACCAGTGGAGGGATTGGTAGAGAGGGGTGGAGGACACTGAATGGAGGCCAGTGGAGGGATTGGTAGAGAGGGGTGGAGGACACTGAATGGAGGCCAGTGGAGGGATTGGTAGAGAGGGGTGGAGGACACTGAATGGAGGCCAGTGGAGGGATTGGTAGAGATGGGCAGAGGACACTGAATGGAGGTCAGTAAGGGGTTGGTAGAGAGGGGTGGAGGACACTGAATGGAGGCCAGTGGAGGGATTGGTAGAGAGGTGTGGAGGACACTGAATGGAGGTCAGTGAAGAGATTGGTAGAGAGGGGTGGAGGACACTGAATGGAGACAAGTGTAGGGATTGGTAGAGAGGGGTGGAGGACACTGAATAGAGGCCAGTGTAGGGATTGGTAGAGAGGGGTGGAGGACACTGAATGGAGGTCAGTAGAGGGATTGGTGGAGAGGGGTGGAGGACACTGAATGTAGGTCAGTGGAGGGATTGGTGGAGAGGGGTGGAGGACACTGAATGGAGACCAGTGGAGGGATTGGTAGAGAGGGGTGGAGGACACTGAATGGAGGTCAGTGGAGGGATTGGCAGAGAGGGGTGGAGGACACTGAATGGAGGCCAGTGGAGGGATTCGTATAGAGGGGTGGAGGACACTAAATGGAGGCCAGTGGAGGGATTGGTAGAGAGGGGTGGAGGACACTGAATGGAGGTCAGTGGAGGGATTGGGAGAGAGGGGTGGAGGACACTGAATGGAGACCAGTGGAGGGATTGGGAGAGAGGGGTGGAGGACACTGAATGGAGATCAGTGGTGGGATTGGTAGAGAAGGGCGGAGGACACTGAATGGAGATCAGTGAAGGGATTGGTAGAGAGGGGTGGAGGACACTGAATGGAGACCAGTGGAGGGATTGGTAGAGAGGGGTGGAGGACACTGAATGGAGACAAGTGGAGGGATTGGTAGAGAGGGGTGGAGGACACTGAATGGAGGTCAGTGGAGTGATTGGTAGAGAGGGGTGGAGGACACTGAATGGAGGCCAGTGGAGGGATTGGTAGAGAGGGGTGGAGGACATTGAATGGAGACCAGTGGAGGGATTGGTAGAGAGGGGTGGAGGACACTGAATGGAGACCAGTGGAAGGATTGGTAGAGAGGGGTGGAGGACATTGAATGGAGACCAGTGGAGGGATTGGTAGAGAGGGGTGGAGGACACTGAATGGAGGTCAGTGGAGGAATTGGTAGAGAGGGGTGGAGGACACTGAATGGAGACCAGTGGAGGGATTGGCAGAGAAGGGTGGAGGACACTGAATGGAGATCAGTGGAGGGGTTGGCAGAGAGGGGTGGAGGACACTGAATGGAGGTCAGTGGAGTGATTGGTAGAGAGGGGTGGAGGACACTGAATGGAGGCCAGTGGAGGGATTGGTAGAGAGGGGTGGAGGACATTGAATGGAGACCAGTGGAGGGATTGGTAGAGAGGGGTGGAGGACATTGAATGGAGACCAGTGGAGGGATTGGTAGAGAGGGGTGGAGGACACTGAATGGAGGTCAGTGGAGGAATTGGTAGAGAGGGGTGGAGGACACTGAATGGAGACCAGTGGAGGGATTGGCAGAGAAGGGTGGAGGACACTGAATGGAGATCAGTGGAGGGGTTGGCAGAGAGGGGTGGAGGACACTGAATGGAGACCAGTGGAGGGATTGGTAGAGAGGGGTGGAGGACACTGAATGGAGGTCAGTGGAGGGATTGGTAGAGAGGGGTGGAGGACATTGAATGGAGACAAGTGGAGGGATTGGTAGAGAGAGGTGGAGGACACTGAATGGAGGCCAGTGGAGGGATTGGTAGAGAGGGGTGGAGGACACTGAATGGAGGCCAGTGGAGGGATTGGTAGAGAGGGGTGGAGGACACTGAATGGAGGCCAGTGGAGGGATTGGTAGAGATGGGCAGAGGACACTGAATGGAGGTCAGTAAGGGGTTGGTAGAGAGGGGTGGAGGACACTGAATGGAGGCCAGTGGAGGGATTGGTAGAGAGGTGTGGAGGACACTGAATGGAGGTCAGTGAAGAGATTGGTAGAGAGGGGTGGAGGACACTGAATGGAGACAAGTGTAGGGATTGGTAGAGAGGGGTGGAGGACACTGAATAGAGGCCAGTGTAGGGATTGGTAGAGAGGGGTGGAGGACACTGAATGGAGGTCAGTAGAGGGATTGGTGGAGAGGGGTGGAGGACACTGAATGTAGGTCAGTGGAGGGATTGGTGGAGAGGGGTGGAGGACACTGAATGGAGACCAGTGGAGGGATTGGTAGAGAGGGGTGGAGGACACTGAATGGAGGTCAGTGGAGGGATTGGCAGAGAGGGGTGGAGGACACTGAATGGAGGCCAGTGGAGGGATTCGTATAGAGGGGTGGAGGACACTAAATGGAGGCCAGTGGAGGGATTGGTAGAGAGGGGTGGAGGACACTGAATGGAGGTCAGTGGAGGGATTGGGAGAGAGGGGTGGAGGACACTGAATGGAGACCAGTGGAGGGATTGGGAGAGAGGGGTGGAGGACACTGAATGGAGATCAGTGGTGGGATTGGTAGAGAAGGGCGGAGGACACTGAATGGAGATCAGTGAAGGGATTGGTAGAGAGGGGTGGAGGACACTGAATGGAGACCAGTGGAGGGATTGGTAGAGAGGGGTGGAGGACACTGAATGGAGACAAGTGGAGGGATTGGTAGAGAGGGGTGGAGGACACTGAATGGAGGTCAGTGGAGTGATTGGTAGAGAGGGGTGGAGGACACTGAATGGAGGCCAGTGGAGGGATTGGTAGAGAGGGGTGGAGGACATTGAATGGAGACCAGTGGAGGGATTGGTAGAGAGGGGTGGAGGACACTGAATGGAGACCAGTGGAAGGATTGGTAGAGAGGGGTGGAGGACATTGAATGGAGACCAGTGGAGGGATTGGTAGAGAGGGGTGGAGGACACTGAATGGAGGTCAGTGGAGGAATTGGTAGAGAGGGGTGGAGGACACTGAATGGAGACCAGTGGAGGGATTGGCAGAGAAGGGTGGAGGACACTGAATGGAGATCAGTGGAGGGGTTGGCAGAGAGGGGTGGAGGACACTGAATGGAGGTCAGTGGAGTGATTGGTAGAGAGGGGTGGAGGACACTGAATGGAGGCCAGTGGAGGGATTGGTAGAGAGGGGTGGAGGACATTGAATGGAGACCAGTGGAGGGATTGGTAGAGAGGGGTGGAGGACATTGAATGGAGACCAGTGGAGGGATTGGTAGAGAGGGGTGGAGGACACTGAATGGAGGTCAGTGGAGGAATTGGTAGAGAGGGGTGGAGGACACTGAATGGAGACCAGTGGAGGGATTGGCAGAGAAGGGTGGAGGACACTGAATGGAGATCAGTGGAGGGGTTGGCAGAGAGGGGTGGAGGACACTGAATGGAGACCAGTGGAGGGATTGGTAGAGAGGGGTGGAGGACACTGAATGGAGGTCAGTGGAGGGATTGGTAGAGAGGGGTGGAGGACATTGAATGGAGACAAGTGGAGGGATTGGTAGAGAGAGGTGGAGGACACTGAATGGAGGTCAGTGGAGGGATTGGTAGAGAGGGGTGGAGGACACTGAATGGAGGTCAGTGAAGAGATTGGTAGAGAGGGGTGGAGGACACTGAATGGAGGCCAGTGGAGGGATTGGTAGAGAGGGGTGGAGGACACTGAATGGAGGCCAGTGGAGGGATTGGTAGAGAGGGGTGGAGGACACTGAATGGAGGCCAGTGGAGGGATTGGTAGAGAGGGGTGGAGGACACTGAATGGAGGCCAGTGGAGGGATTGGTAGAGAGGGGTGGAGGACACTGAATGGAGGCCAGTGGAGGGATTGGTAGAGAGGGGTGGAGGACACTGAATGGAGGTCAGTGGAGGGATTGGTAGAGAGGGGTGGAGGACACTGAATGGAGGTCAGTGAAGAGATTGGTAGAGAGGGGTGGAGGACACTGAATGGAGGCCAGTGGAGGGATTGGTAGAGAGGGGTGGAGGACACTGAATGGAGGCCAGTGGAGGGATTGGTAGAGAGGGGTGGAGGACACTGAATGGAGACCAGTGGAGGGATTGGTAGAGAGGGGTAGAGGACACTGAATGGAGACCAGTGGAGGGATTGGTAGAGAGGGGTGGAGGACACTGAATGGAGGCCAGTGGAGGGATTCGTAGAGAGGGGTGGAGGACACTGAATGGAGGCCAGTGGAGGGATTGGTAGAGAGGGGTGGAGGACACTGAATGGAGGCCAGTGGAGGGATTGGTAGAGAGGGGTGGAGGACACTGAATGGAGACCAGTGTAGGGATTGGTAGAGAGGGGTGGAGGACACTGAATGGAGGTCAGTGGAGGAATTGGTAGAGAGGGGTGGAGGACACTGAATGGAGACCAGTGGAGGGATTGGCAGAGAAGGGTGGAGGACACTGAATGGAGATCAGTGGAGGGGTTGGCAGAGAGGGGTGGAGGACACTGAATGGAGACCAGTGGAGGGATTGGTAGAGAGGGGTGGAGGACACTGAATGGAGGTCAGTGGAGGGATTGGTAGAGAGGGGTGGAGGACATTGAATGGAGACAAGTGGAGGGATTGGTAGAGAGAGGTGGAGGACACTGAATGGAGGTCAGTGGAGGGATTGGTAGAGAGGGGTGGAGGACACTGAATGGAGGTCAGTGAAGAGATTGGTAGAGAGGGGTGGAGGACACTGAATGGAGGCCAGTGGAGGGATTGGTAGAGAGGGGTGGAGGACACTGAATGGAGGCCAGTGGAGGGATTGGTAGAGAGGGGTGGAGGACACTGAATGGAGGCCAGTGGAGGGATTGGTAGAGAGGGGTGGAGGACACTGAATGGAGGCCAGTGGAGGGATTGGTAGAGAGGGGTGGAGGACACTGAATGGAGGCCAGTGGAGGGATTGGTAGAGAGGGGTGGAGGACACTGAATGGAGGTCAGTGGAGGGATTGGTAGAGAGGGGTGGAGGACACTGAATGGAGGTCAGTGAAGAGATTGGTAGAGAGGGGTGGAGGACACTGAATGGAGGCCAGTGGAGGGATTGGTAGAGAGGGGTGGAGGACACTGAATGGAGGCCAGTGGAGGGATTGGTAGAGAGGGGTGGAGGACACTGAATGGAGACCAGTGGAGGGATTGGTAGAGAGGGGTAGAGGACACTGAATGGAGACCAGTGGAGGGATTGGTAGAGAGGGGTGGAGGACACTGAATGGAGGCCAGTGGAGGGATTCGTAGAGAGGGGTGGAGGACACTGAATGGAGGCCAGTGGAGGGATTGGTAGAGAGGGGTGGAGGACACTGAATGGAGGCCAGTGGAGGGATTGGTAGAGAGGGGTGGAGGACACTGAATGGAGACCAGTGTAGGGATTGGTAGAGAGGGGTGGAGGACATTGAATGGAGACCAGTGGAGGGATTGGTAGAGAGGGGTGGAGGACACTGAATGGAGACCAGTGGAGGGATTGGTAGAGAGGGGTGGAGGACACTGAATGGAGACCAGTGGAGGGATTGGTAGAGAGGGGTGGAGGACATTGAATGGAGACCAGTGGAGGGATTGGTAGAGAGGGGTGGAGGACACTGAATGGAGACCAGTGGAGGGATTGGTAGAGAGGGGTGAAGGACACAAAATGAAGGCCAGTAACTCCGTTAACTACAAACGAGGCCATTCCCGGAATCTGGATGGAGGATAAACATTTGCAGAGTTCTCCCTCCTGGGGGCGCTGTGCTCTCCTTGGAATGTAATGTTGGAGAAGTTTGTGGAGTTGGAGGAACGCGGTGTCCTAGTTTCTCGTCGTTGTGTCCCCGGGCCCCTCTCTCTTCTCTTCTAATACTTAATGAGACGACTAATTAACGAGATACAAAGCTCTGCGGGGATCCTGTCACCTGCAGGCCGGGGGACACCAGAGACTCCCCCACCCCCCACATACCGTACCGTAGTCAAAGCGGCTCCCCGATGACAGGAAACTCAGAACATCACCGAAGAGCCGATAATTCACCCCACCAGTCAGGAGATGAGTGCGGAGGAGGGGGGCAGAAAAGAGGAGCTGGGAAAACAAACTGGACAAAGGGGCAGAACGGGGAGGAACCTGTCCTGGGGGGGGGGGGGTGATAGAGAACAGTGGGATCATCCATAATACAGGAGGGGGGGGGGGGTGATAGAGAACAGTGGGATCATCCATAATACAGGAGGGGGGGGGGGGTGATAGAGAACAGTGGGATCATCCATAATACAGGAGGGGGGGGAGGGGTGATAGAGAACAGTGGGATCATCCATAATACAGGAGGGGGGGGGGGGGTGATAGAGAACAGTGGGATCATCCATAATACAGGAGGGGGGGGAGGGGTGATAGAGAACAGTGGGATCATCCATAATACAGGAGGGGGGGGGGGGGGTGATAGAGAACAGTGGGATCATCCATAATACAGGAGGGGGGGGGGGTGATAGAGAACAGTGGGATCATCCATAATACAGGAGGGGGGGGGGTGATAGAGAACAGTGGGATCATCCATAATACAGGAGGGGGGAGGGGTGATAGAGAACAGTGGGATCATCCATAATACAGGAGGGGGGGGGTGATAGAGAACAGTGGGATCATCCATAATACAGGAGGGAGGGGTGATAGAGAACAGTGGGATCATCCATAATACAGGAGGGGGGGGGTGATAGAGAACAGTGGGATCATCCATAATACAGGAGGGGGGGGTGATAGAGAACAGTGGGATCATCCATAATACAGGAGGGGGGGGTGATAGAGAACAGTGGGATCATCCATAATACAGGAGGGGGGGTGATAGAGAACAGTGGGATCATCCATAATACAGGAGGGGGGGGTGATAGAGAACAGTGGGATCATCCATAATACAGGAGGGGGGGGGTGATAGAGAACAGTGGGATCATCCATAATACAGGAGGGGGGGGTGATAGAGAACAGTGGGATCATCCATAATACAGGAGGGGGGGGTGATAGAGAACAGTGGGATCATCCATAATACAGGGGGGGGGGGTGATAGAGAACAGTGGGATCATCCATAATACAGGAGGGGGGGGGGGGGTGATAGAGAACAGTGGGATCATCCATAATACAGGAGGGGGGGGGGGGTGATAGAGAACAGTGGGATCATCCATAATACAGGAGGGGGGGGGGGTGATAGAGAACAGTGGGATCATCCATAATACAGGAGGGGGGGGGTGATAGAGAACAGTGGGATCATCCATAATACAGGAGGGGGGGGGGGGGGTGATAGAGAACAGTGGGATCATCCATAATACAGGAGGGGGGTGATAGAGAACAGTGGGATCATCCATAATACAGGAGGGGGGGGTGATAGAGAACAGTGGGATCATCCATAATACAGGAGGGGGGGTGATAGAGAACAGTGGGATCATCCATAATACAGGAGGGGGGGGGGGGTGATAGAGAACAGTGGGATCATCCATAATACAGGAGGGGGGGGGTGATAGAGAACAGTGGGATCATCCATAATATAGGAGGGGGGGGTGATAGAGAACAGTGGGATCATCCATAATATAGGAGGGGGGGTGATAGAGAACAGTGGGATCATCCATAATACAGGAGGGGGGGGGGGGTGATAGAGAACAGTGGGATCATCCATAATACAGGAGGGAGGGGGTGATAGAGAACAGTGGGATCATCCATAATACAGGAGGGGGGGGGGTGATAGAGAACAGTGGGATCATCCATAATACAGGAGGGGGGGGGGGGTGATAGAGAACAGTGGGATCATCCATAATACAGGAGGGGGGGGGGTGATAGAGAACAGTGGGATCATCCATAATACAGGAGGGAGGGGTGATAGAGAACAGTGGGATCATCCATAATACAGGAGGGGGGGGGTGATAGAGAACAGTGGGATCATCCATAATACAGGAGGGGGGGGGTGATAGAGAACAGTGGGATCATCCATAATACAGGAGGGGGGGGGGGGTGATAGAGAACAGTGGGATCATCCATAATACAGGAGGGGGGGGGTGATAGAGAACAGTGGGATCATCCATAATACAGGAGGGGGGGAGGGGTGATAGAGAACAGTGGGATCATCCATAATACAGGAGGGAGGGGTGATAGAGAACAGTGGGATCATCCATAATACAGGAGGAGGGGTGATAGAGAACAGTGGGATCATCCATAATACAGGAGGGGGGGGTGATAGAGAACAGTGGGATCATCCATAATACAGGAGGGGGGGAGGGGTGATAGAGAACAGTGGGATCATCCATAATACAGGAGGGGGGGGGAGGGGTGATAGAGAACAGTGGGATCATCCATAATACAGGAGGGGGGGGGGGTGATAGAGAACAGTGGAATCATCCATAATACAGGAGGGGGGGGAGGGGTGATAGAGAACAGTGGGATCATCCATAATACAGGAGGGGGGTGATAGAGAACAGTGGGATCATCCATAATACAGGATGGGGGGGGGGTGATAGAGAACAGTGGGATCATCCATAATACAGGAGGGGGGGGGGGTGATAGAGAACAGTGGGATCATCCATAATACAGGAGGGGGGGGGGGTGATAGAGAACAGTGGGATCATCCATAATACAGGAGGGGGGGGGGGGTGATAGAGAACAGTGGGATCATCCATAATACAGGAGGGGGGGGGGGTGATAGAGAACAGTGGGATCATCCATAATACAGGAGGGGGGGGGGTGATAGAGAACAGTGGGATCATCCATAATACAGGAGGGGGGGGTGATAGAGAACAGTGGGATCATCCATAATACAGGAGGGGGGTGATAGAGAACAGTGGGATCATCCATAATACAGGAGGGGGGGGAGGTGATAGAGAACAGTGGGATCATCCATAATACAGGAGGGGGGGGGGGTGATAGAGAACAGTGGGATCATCCATAATACAGGAGGGGGGGGGTGATAGAGAACAGTGGGATCATCCATAATACAGGAGGGGGGGGGTGATAGAGAACAGTGGGATCATCCATAATACAGGAGGGGGGGGTGATAGAGAACAGTGGGATCATCCATAATACAGGAGGGGGGGGGGTGATAGAGAACAGTGGGATCATCCATAATACAGGAGGAGGGGGGGTGATAGAGAACAGTGGGATCATCCATAATACAGGAGGGGGGGGGGTGATAGAGAACAGTGGGATCATCCATAATACAGGAGGGAGGGGTGATAGAGAACAGTGGGATCATCCATAATACAGGAGGGGGGTGATAGAGAACAGTGGGATCATCCATAATACAGGAGGGGGGGGGGTGATAGAGAACAGTGGGATCATCCATAATACAGGGGGGGGGGGGTGATAGAGAACAGTGGGATCATCCATAATACAGGAGGGGGGGTGATAGAGAACAGTGGGATCATCCATAATACAGGAGGGGGGGGGTGATAGAGAACAGTGGGATCATCCATAATACAGGAGGGGGGGGGTGATAGAGAACAGTGGGATCATCCATAATACAGGAGGGGAGGGGTGATAGAGAACAGTGGGATCATCCATAATACAGGAGGGGGGGGGGTGATAGAGAACAGTGGGATCATCCATAATACAGGAGGGGGGGGGGGTGATAGAGAACAGTGGGATCATCCATAATACAGGAGGGGGGGGGGGTGATAGAGAACAGTGGGATCATCCATAATACAGGAGGGGGGTGATAGAGAACAGTGGGATCATCCATAATACAGGAGGGGGGTGATAGAGAACAGTGGGATCATCCATAATACAGGAGGGAGGGGGAGGTGATAGAGAACAGTGGGATCATCCATAATACAGGAGGGGGGGGGGGGGTGATAGAGAACAGTGGGATCATCCATAATACAGGAGGGGGGTGATAGAGAACAGTGGGATCATCCATAATACAGGAGGGGGGGGTGATAGAGAACAGTGGGATCATCCATAATACAGGAGGGGGGGGGGTGATAGAGAACAGTGGGATCATCCATAATACAGGAGGGGGGGGGAGGGGTGATAGAGAACAGTGGGATCATCCATAATACAGGAGGGGGGGGGGGTGATAGAGAACAGTGGGATCATCCATAATACAGGAGGGGGGGTGATAGAGAACAGTGGGATCATCCATAATACAGGAGGGGGGGGGGTGATAGAGAACAGTGGGATCATCCATAATACAGGAGGGGGGGGGGGTGATAGAGAACAGTGGGGTCATCCATAATACAGGAGGGGGGGGTGATAGAGAACAGTGGGATCATCCATAATACAGGAGGGGGGGGGGTGATAGAGAACAGTGGGATCATCAATAATACAGGAGGGGGGGGGGGGTGATAGAGAACAGTGGGATCATCCATAATACAGGGGGGGGGTGATAGAGAACAGTGGGATCATCCATAATACAGGAGGGAGGGGAGGGGTGATAGAGAACAGTGGGATCATCCATAATACAGGAGGGGGGGAGGGGTGATAGAGAACAGTGGGATCATCCATAATACAGGAGGGGGGGGTGATAGAGAACAGTGGGATCATCCATAATACAGGAGGGGGGGGGGTGATAGAGAACAGTGGGGATCATCAATAATACAGGAGGGGGGGGGGGGTGATAGAGAACAGTGGGATCATCCATAATACAGGGGGGGGGTGATAGAGAACAGTGGGATCATCCATAATACAGGAGGGAGGGGTGATAGAGAACAGTGGGATCATCCATAATACAGGAGGGGGGGGGGTGATAGAGAACAGTGGGATCATCCATAATACAGGAGGGAGGGGTGATAGAGAACAGTGGGATCATCCATAATACAGGAGGGGGAGGGGTGATAGAGAACAGTGGGATCATCCATAATACAGGAGGGAGGGGTGATAGAGAACAGTGGGATCATCCATAATACAGGAGGGGGGGGGGGGTGATAGAGAACAGTGGGATCATCCATAATACAGGAGGGAGGGGTGATAGAGAACAGTGGGATCATCCATAATACAGGAGGGGGGAGGGGTGATAGAGAACAGTGGGATCATCCATAATACAGGAGGGGGGGGGGGGGTGATAGAGAACAGTGGGATCATCCATAATACAGGAGGGAGGGGTGATAGAGAACAGTGGGATCATCCATAATACAGGAGGGGGGTGATAGAGAACAGTGGGATCATCCATAATACAGGAGGGGGGGAGGGGTGATAGAGAACAGTGGGATCATCCATAATACAGGAGGGGGGGGTGATAGAGAACAGTGGGATCATCCATAATACAGGAGGGGGGGTGATAGAGAACAGTGGGATCATCCATAATACAGGAGGGGGGAGGTGATAGAGAACAGTGGGATCATCCATAATACAGGAGGAGGGGGGGGGTGATAGAGAACAGTGGGATCATCCATAATACAGGAGGGGGGGGGGGTGATAGAGAACAGTGGGATCATCCATAATACAGGAGGGGGGAGGTGATAGAGAACAGTGGGATCATCCATAATACAGGAGGAGGGGGGGGTGATAGAGAACAGTGGGATCATCCATAATACAGGAGGGGGGAGGTGATAGAGAACAGTGGGATCATCCATAATACAGGAGGGGGGGGGGGGTGATAGAGAACAGTGGGATCATCCATAATACAGGAGGGGGGGGGGGGTGATAGAGAACAGTGGGATCATCCATAATACAGGAGGGGGGGGGGGTGATAGAGAACAGTGGGATCATCCATAATACAGGAGGGGGGGGGTGATAGAGAACAGTGGGATCATCCATAATACAGGAGGAGGGGGGGGGTGATAGAGAACAGTGGGATCATCCATAATACAGGAGGGGGGGGGGTGATAGAGAACAGTGGGATCATCCATAATACAGGGGGGGGGGTGATAGAGAACAGTGGGATCATCCATAATACAGGAGGGGGGGGGGGGGTGATAGAGAACAGTGGGATCATCCATAATACAGGAGGAGGGGGGGGGGGTGATAGAGAACAGTGGGATCATCCATAATACAGGAGGGGGGGGGTGATAGAGAACAGTGGGATCATCCATAATACAGGAGGGAGGGGTGATAGAGAACAGTGGGATCATCCATAATACAGGAGGGGGGGAGGGGTGATAGAGAACAGTGGGATCATCCATAATACAGGAGGGAGGGGTGATAGAGAACAGTGGGATCATCCATAATACAGGAGGGGGGGGGGGGTGATAGAGAACAGTGGGATCATCCATAATACAGGAGGGGGGGTGATAGAGAACAGTGGGATCATCCATAATACAGGAGGGGGGGGTGATAGAGAACAGTGGGATCATCCATAATACAGGAGGGGGGGGTGATAGAGAACAGTGGGATCATCCATAATACAGGAGGGAGGGGTGATAGAGAACAGTGGGATCATCCATAATACAGGAGGGGGGGGGGTGATAGAGAACAGTGGGATCATCCATAATACAGGAGGGGGGGGGGTGATAGAGAACAGTGGGATCATCCATAATACAGGAGGGGGGGGTGATAGAGAACAGTGGGATCATCCATAATACAGGAGGGGGGTGATAGAGAACAGTGGGATCATCCATAATACAGGAGGGGGGGGTGATAGAGAACAGTGGGATCATCCATAATACAGGAGGGGGGGGGGGTGATAGAGAACAGTGGGATCATCCATAATACAGGAGGGGGGGAGGGGTGATAGAGAACAGTGGGATCATCCATAATACAGGAGGGGGGGGTGATAGAGAACAGTGGGATCATCCATAATACAGGAGGGGGGGGGGGTGATAGAGAACAGTGGGATCATCCATAATACAGGAGGGGGGGGGGTGATAGAGAACAGTGGGATCATCCATAATACAGGAGGGGGGGGGTGATAGAGAACAGTGGGATCATCCATAATACAGGAGGGGAGGGGTGATAGAGAACAGTGGGATCATCCATAATACAGGAGGGGGGTGATAGAGAACAGTGGGATCATCCATAATACAGGAGGGGGGGGGTGATAGAGAACAGTGGGATCATCCATAATACAGGAGGGGGGTGATAGAGAACAGTGGGATCATCCATAATACAGGAGGGGGGGGGGTGATAGAGAACAGTGGGATCATCCATAATACAGGAGGGGGGGTGTGATAGAGAACAGTGGGATCATCCATAATACAGGAGGGGGGGGGTGATAGAGAACAGTGGGATCATCCATAATACAGGAGGGGGGGGTGATAGAGAACAGTGGGATCATCCATAATACAGGAGGGGGGGGGTGATAGAGAACAGTGGGATCATCCATAATACAGGAGGGGGGGGGGGGTGATAGAGAACAGTGGGATCATCCATAATACAGGAGGGGGGTGATAGAGAACAGTGGGATCATCCATAATACAGGAGGAGGGGGGGGGGGTGATAGAGAACAGTGGGATCATCCATAATACAGGAGGGAGGGGTGATAGAGAACAGTGGGATCATCCATAATACAGGAGGGGGGGGAGGGGTGATAGAGAACAGTGGGATCATCCATAATACAGGAGGGGGGGGGGGGTGATAGAGAACAGTGGGATCATCCATAATACAGGAGGGGGGGGGGGTGTGATAGAGAACAGTGGGATCATCCATAATACAGGAGGGGGGGGGGTGATAGAGAACAGTGGGATCATCCATAATACAGGAGGGGGGGGGGGGTGATAGAGAACAGTGGGATCATCCATAATACAGGAGGGGGGGGTGATAGAGAACAGTGGGATCATCCATAATACAGGAGGGGGGGTGATAGAGAACAGTGGGATCATCCATAATACAGGAGGGGGGGGGGGTGATAGAGAACAGTGGGATCATCCATAATACAGGAGGACGGGGGGTGATAGAGAACAGTGGGATCATCCATAATACAGGAGGGGGGGGGGGTGATAGAGAACAGTGGGATCATCCATAATACAGGAGGGGGGGGGGTGATAGAGAACAGTGGGATCATCCATAATACAGGAGGGGGGGGGGGGTGATAGAGAACAGTGGGATCATCCATAATACAGGAGGACGGGGGTGATAGAGAACAGTGGGATCATCCATAATACAGGAGGGGGGGGGGTGATAGAGAACAGTGGGATCATCCATAATACACGAGGGGGGGGGGTGATAGAGAACAGTGGGATCATCCATAATACAGGAGGGGGGGGTGATAGAGAACAGTGGGATCATCCATAATACAGGAGGGGGGGGTGATAGAGAACAGTGGGATCATCCATAATACAGGAGGGGGGGGGTGATAGAGAACAGTGGGATCATCCATAATATAGGAGGGGGGGGGGGTGATAGAGAACAGTGGGATCATCCATAATACAGGAGGACGGGGGTGATAGAGAACAGTGGGATCATCCATAATACAGGAGGGGGGGGGTGATAGAGAACAGTGGGATCATCCATAATACACGAGGGGGGGGGGTGATAGAGAACAGTGGGATCATCCATAATACAGGAGGGGGGGGGTGATAGAGAACAGTGGGATCATCCATAATACAGGAGGGAGGGGTGATAGAGAACAGTGGGATCATCCATAATACACGAGGGGGGGGGGGTGATAGAGAACAGTGGGATCATCCATAATACAGGAGGGGGGGGTGATAGAGAACAGTGGGATCATCCATAATACAGGAGGGGGGGTGATAGAGAACAGTGGGATCATCCATAATACAGGAGGGGGGGGGGGTGATAGAGAACAGTGGGATCATCCATAATACAGGAGGGGGGGGGGTGATAGAGAACAGTGGGATCATCCATAATACAGGAGGAGGGGTGATAGAGAACAGTGGGATCATCCATAATACAGGAGGGGGAGGGGTGATAGAGAACAGTGGGATCATCCATAATACAGGAGGAGGGGGGGTGATAGAGAACAGTGGGATCATCCATAATACAGGAGGGAGGGGGGGGGTGATAGAGAACAGTGGGATCATCCATAATACAGGAGGGAGGGGTGATAGAGAACAGTGGGATCATCCATAATACAGGAGGGGGGGAGGGGTGATAGAGAACAGTGGGATCATCCATAATACAGGAGGGGGGGGTGATAGAGAACAGTGGGATCATCCATAATACAGGAGGGGGGGTGATAGAGAACAGTGGGATCATCCATAATACAGGAGGGGGGGGGGGGTGATAGAGAACAGTGGGATCATCCATAATACAGGAGGGGGGGGGGTGATAGAGAACAGTGGGATCATCCATAATACAGGAGGAGGGGTGATAGAGAACAGTGGGATCATCCATAATACAGGAGGGGGAGGGGTGATAGAGAACAGTGGGATCATCCATAATACAGGAGGAGGGGGGGGTGATAGAGAACAGTGGGATCATCCATAATACAGGAGGGAGGGGGGGGTGATAGAGAACAGTGGGATCATCCATAATACAGGAGGGAGGGGTGATAGAGAACAGTGGGATCATCCATAATACAGGAGGGGGGGAGGGGTGATAGAGAACAGTGGGATCATCCATAATACAGGAGGGGGGTGATAGAGAACAGTGGGATCATCCATAATACAGGAGGGGGGGAGGGGTGATAGAGAACAGTGGGATCATCCATAATACAGGAGGGGGGGGTGATAGAGAACAGTGGGATCATCCATAATACAGGAGGGGGGGGGGGGAGGGGGTGATAGAAGAGAACAGTGGGATCATCCATAATACAGGGGGGGGGGGGGTGATAGAGAACAGTGGGATCATCCATAATACAGGGGGGGGGGGGGGTGATAGAGAACAGTGGGATCATCCATAATACAGGGGGGGGGGGGGGGTGATAGAGAACAGTGGGATCATCCATAATACAGGAGGGGGGGGGGTGATAGAGAACAGTGGGATCATCCATAATACAGGAGGGGGGAGGGGTGATAGAGAACAGTGGGATCATCCATAATACAGGAGGGGGGGGGGGTGATAGAGAACAGTGGGATCATCCATAATACAGGAGGGGGGGGGTGATAGAGAACAGTGGGATCATCCATAATACAGGAGGGGGGGGGTGATAGAGAACAGTGGGATCATCCATAATACAGGAGGAGGGGGGAGGGGTGATAGAGAACAGTGGGATCATCCATAATACAGGAGGGGGGAGGGGTGATAGAGAACAGTGGGATCATCCATAATACAGGAGGAGGGGGGGTGATAGAGAACAGTGGAATCATCCATAATACAGGAGGGGGGGGGTGATAGAGAACAGTGGGATCATCCATAATACAGGAGGGGGGGTGATAGAGAACAGTGGGATCATCCATAATACAGGAGGGGGGGGGGGGTGATAGAGAACAGTGGGATCATCCATAATACAGGAGGGGGGGGGTGATAGAGAACAGTGGGATCATCCATAATACAGGAGGGGGGGGGGTGATAGAGAACAGTGGGATCATCCATAATACAGGAGGGGGGAGGGGTGATAGAGAACAGTGGGATCATCCATAATACAGGAGGGAGGGGGAGGTGATAGAGAACAGTGGGATCATCCATAATACAGGAGGGGAGGGGTGATAGAGAACAGTGGGATCATCCATAATACAGGAGGGGGGGGGGGGTGATAGAGAACAGTGGGATCATCCATAATACAGGAGGGGGGGGGGTGATAGAGAACAGTGGGATCATCCATAATACAGGAGGGGGGGGTGATAGAGAACAGTGGGATCATCCATAATACAGGAGGGGGGGGGTGATAGAGAACAGTGGGATCATCCATAATACAGGAGGGGGGGGGTGATAGAGAACAGTGGGATCATCCATAATACAGGAGGGGGGGGGTGATAGAGAACAGTGGGATCATCCATAATACAGGAGGGGGGGGGGTGATAGAGAACAGTGGGATCATCCATAATACAGGAGGGGGGGGGGGGGTGATAGAGAACAGTGGGATCATCCATAATACAGGAGGGGGGGGGGGGTGATAGAGAACAGTGGGATCATCCATAATACAGGAGGGGGGGGGGGGGGGTGATAGAGAACAATGGGATCATCCATAATACAGGAGGGGGGGGGGGTGATAGAGAACAGTGGGATCATCCATAATACAGGAGGGGGGGGTGATAGAGAACAGTGGGATCATCCATAATACAGGAGGGGGGGGGTGATAGAGAACAGTGGGATCATCCATAATACAGGAGGGGGGGGGGTGATAGAGAACAGTGGGATCATCCATAATACAGGAGGGGGGGGGGGGGGGTGATAGAGAACAGTGGGATCATCCATAATACAGGAGGGGGGGGGGGGTGATAGAGAACAGTGGGATCATCCATAATACAGGAGGGGGGGGGGGTGATAGAGAACAGTGGGATCATCCATAATACAGGAGGGGGGGGGGGGGTGATAGAGAACAGTGGGATCATCCATAATACAGGAGGGGGGGGGGGGTGGTAGAGAACAGTGGGATCATCCATAATACAGGAGGGGGGGGGTGATAGAGAACAGTGGGATCATCCATAATACAGGAGGGGGGGGGGTGATAGAGAACAGTGGGATCATCCATAATACAGGAGGGGGGGGGGGGGTGATAGAGAACAGTGGGATCATCCATAATACAGGAGGGGGGGGGGTGATAGAGAACAGTGGGATCATCCATAATACAGGAGGGGGGGGGGGTGATAGAGAACAGTGGGATCATCCATAATACAGGAGGGGGGGGGGGTGATAGAGAACAGTGGGATCATCCATAATACAGGGGGGGAGGGGTGATAGAGAACAGTGGGATCATCCATAATACAGGAGGGGGGGGGTGATAGAGAACAGTGGGATCATCCATAATACAGGAGGGGGGGGGGGTGATAGAGAACAGTGGGATCATCCATAATACAGGAGGGGGGGAGGGGTGATAGAGAACAGTGGGATCATCCATAATACAGGAGGGGGGGTGATAGAGAACAGTGGGATCATCCATAATACAGGAGGGGGGGGTGATAGAGAACAGTGGGATCATCCATAATACAGGAGGGGGGGGTGATAGAGAACAGTGGGATCATCCATAATACAGGAGGGGGGGGGGTGATAGAGAACAGTGGGATCATCCATAATACAGGAGGGGGGGTGATAGAGAACAGTGGGATCATCCATAATACAGGATGGGGGGGGGTGATAGAGAACAGTGGGATCATCCATAATACAGGAGGGGAGGGGTGATAGAGAACAGTGGGATCATCCATAATACAGGAGGGGAGGGGTGATAGAGAACAGTGGGATCATCCATAATACAGGAGGGGGGGGGGTGATAGAGAACAGTGGGATCATCCATAATACAGGAGGGGGGGGTGATAGAGAACAGTGGGATCATCCATAATACAGGAGGGGGGGGGTGATAGAGAACAGTGGGATCATCCATAATACAGGAGGGGGGGGGTGATAGAGAACAGTGGGATCATCCATAATACAGGAGGGGGGGTGATAGAGAACAGTGGGATCATCCATAATACAGGAGGGGGGGGGGTGATAGAGAACAGTGGGATCATCCATAATACAGGAGGGGGGGGGTGATAGAGAACAGTGGGATCATCCATAATACAGGAGGGGGGGGGGGGGTGATAGAGAACAGTGGGATCATCCATAATACAGGAGGGGGAGGTGATAGAGAACAGTGGGATCATCCATAATACAGGAGGGGGGGGGGGTGATAGAGAACAGTGGGATCATCCATAATACAGGAGGGAGGGGTGATAGAGAACAGTGGGATCATCCATAATACAGGAGGGGGGGGGGTGATAGAGAACAGTGGGATCATCCATAATACAGGAGGGGAGGGGTGATAGAGAACAGTGGGATCATCCATAATACAGGAGGAGGGGGGGTGATAGAGAACAGTGGGATCATCCATAATACAGGAGGGGGGGGGGTGATAGAGAACAGTGGGATCATCCATAATACAGGAGGGGGGGGGTGATAGAGAACAGTGGGATCATCCATAATACAGGAGGGGGGGGGGGGTGATAGAGAACAGTGGGATCATCCATAATACAGGAGGGGGGGGGGTGATAGAGAACAGTGGGATCATCCATAATACAGGAGGGGGGGGGGGTGATAGAGAACAGTGGGATCATCCATAATACAGGAGGGGGAGGTGATAGAGAACAGTGGGATCATCCATAATACAGGAGGGGGGGGGGGGTGATAGAGAACAGTGGGATCATCCATAATACAGGAGGGGGGGGTGATAGAGAACAGTGGGATCATCCATAATACAGGAGGGGGGGGGGGTGATAGAGAACAGTGGGATCATCCATAATACAGGAGGGGGGGGGTGATAGAGAACAGTGGGATCATCCATAATACAGGAGGGGGGGGTGATAGAGAACAGTGGGATCATCCATAATACAGGAGGGAGGGGGGGGTGATAGAGAACAGTGGGATCATCCATAATACAGGAGGGGGGGGGGTGATAGAGAACAGTGGGATCATCCATAATACAGGAGGGGGGGGTGATAGAGAACAGTGGGATCATCCATAATACAGGAGGGGGGGGTGATAGAGAACAGTGGGATCATCCATAATACAGGAGGGGGGGGGGTGATAGAGAACAGTGGGATCATCCATAATACAGGAGGGGGGGTGATAGAGAACAGTGGGATCATCCATAATACAGGAGGGGGGGTGATAGAGAACAGTGGGATCATCCATAATACAGGAGGGGGGGGTGATAGAGAACAGTGGGATCATCCATAATACAGGAGGGGGGTGATAGAGAACAGTGGGATCATCCATAATACAGGAGGGGGGGGGGGGTGATAGAGAACAGTGGGATCATCCATAATACAGGAGGGGGGAGGTGATAGAGAACAGTGGGATCATCCATAATACAGGAGGGGGGGGGGGGTGATAGAGAACAGTGGGATCATCCATAATACAGGAGGGGGGGGTGATAGAGAACAGTGGGATCATCCATAATACAGGAGGGGGGGGGGGGGTGATAGAGAACAGTGGGATCATCCATAATACAGGAGGGGGGGGGGTGATAGAGAACAGTGGGATCATCCATAATACAGGAGGGGGGAGGTGATAGAGAACAGTGGGATCATCCATAATACAGGAGGGGGGGGTGATAGAGAACAGTGGGATCATCCATAATACAGGAGGGGGGGGTGATAGAGAACAGTGGGATCATCCATAATATAGGAGGGGGGGGTGATAGAGAACAGTGGGATCATCCATAATATAGGAGGGGGGGGGGTGATAGAGAACAGTGGGATCATCCATAATACAGGAGGGGGGGGGGTGATAGAGAACAGTGGCTGAGGGAAGGAGGAACAACTGAGGGAGGGAGGGAGGAACAACTGAGGGAGGGAGGGAGGAACAACTGAGGGAGGGAGGGAGGAACAACTGAGGGAGGGAGGGAGGAACAACTGAGGGAGGGAGGGAGGAACAACTGAGGGAGGGAGGGAGGAACAACTGAGGGAGGGAGGGAGGAACAACTGAGGGAGGGAGGGAGGAACAACTGAGGGAGGGAGGAACAACTGAGGGAGGGAGGGAGGGAGGGAGGAACAACTGAGGGAGGGAGGGAGGGAGGGAGGGAGGGAGGGAGGGAGGGAGGGAGGGAGGGAGGAACAACTGAGGAGGGAGGGTGGGAGGAACAACTGAGGGAGGGAGGAACAACTGAGGGAGGGAGGAACAACTGAGGGAGGGAGGGAGGAACAACTGAGGGAGGGAGGGAGGAACAACTGAGGGAGGGAGGGAGGAACAACTGAGGGAGGGAGGAACAACTGAGGGAGGGAGGAACAACTGAGGGAGGGAGGAACAACTGAGGGAGGGAGGAACAACTGAGGGAGGGAGGAACAACTGAGGGAGGGAGGAACAACTGAGGGAGGGAGGAACAACTGAGGGAGGGAGGAACAACTGAGGGAGGGAGGAACAACTGAGGGAGGGAGGAACAACTGAGGGAGGGGAGGGGGGAGGAACAACTGAGGGAGGGGGGAGGAACAACTGAGGGAGGGAGGAACAACTGAGGGAGAGAGGGAGGAACAACTCAGGGAGAGAGGGAGGGAGGGAGGAACAACTGAGGGAGGGAGGGAGGGAGGGAGGAACAACTGAGGGAGAGAGGGAGGAACAACTCAGGGAGAGAGGGAGGGAGGGAGGAACAACTGAGGGAGGGAGGGAGGGAGGGAGGAACAACTGAGGGGGAGGGGAGGAACAACTGAGGGAGAGAGGGAGGAACAACTGAGGGAGAGAGGGAGGAACAACTCAGGGAGAGAGGGAGGGAGGGAGGAACAACTGAGGGAGGGAGGGAGGGAGGGAGGAACAACTGAGGGAGGGAGGAACAACTGAGGGAGGGAGGGAGGGAGGGAGGGAGGGAGGAGGAACAACTGAGGAGGGAAGGAGGAACAACTGAGGAGGGAAGGAGGAACAACTGAGGGAGGGAGGAACAACTGAGGGAGGGAGGGAGGAACAACTGAGGGAGGGAGGAACAACAGAGAGGGAGGGAGGAACAACAGAGAGGGAGGAACAACAGAGGGAGGGAGGAACAACTGAGGGAGGGAGGGAGGAACAACTGAGGGAGGGAGGGAGGAACAACTGAGGGAGGGAGGGAGGAACAACTGAGGGAGGGAGGGAGGAACAACTGAGGGAGGGAGGGAGGAACAACTGAGGGAGGGAGGGAGGAACAACTGAGGGAGGGAGGA
>NW_027362633.1:0-28508 GCF_042186555.1 Aquarana catesbeiana | reverse complement strand
ATCCGAACCTCAGTGTAGGCGGGGTTAGTCCCTCATAACAGTGCGGACTATCCGCTGCTTTCCTTCAGTTCGGTTGCCCCGGGATACCGCTCAGCGAGGCCCCTCCCCTCTCCCCTCATGCACTGCGCTCACCTCAGCGAGGATTGGCGGAGGGCTCCGTGGAAGAAGTGTAGCAGCATGACCGCTGAGTGCGAAGCTCCGCCTTCCGAAAGGACGAGGGGGGAGGGGTGAGTCCTATGAACACCAATCAGAGAGCCGCTCTGCGCTTCTCGTGGTCACGTGGCCTGATCCACCTATAGAAACAAAGTGTGGAGTCCGGGGCGTACTGCGCATGTGCGGAGTCTGTGCGGGAAATTCAACTGACCCGGGAAGAGGAGGAGCCCGCCTTCCGCCCCGCCCCGCCCCTCTGTGTGAGGGGGAAAGGTCAGCCCATCGATCGCAGGAATGGTCGGCTGATCGATGGAATCATTCGTCGGATTGGTTGTTCGATCGCAGAAAGCATTGGTCGATCAAAAATAGGATCAATCGACCAATGCTTCCTGTGACCAATCGACTGATCCTTCCTGGGATCGATCAATCCTTTCAAACAACCAATAAACCCTGCGATCGATTGATCCTTCCATCGAGCAACCGATCCTTTCTGCAATCAATTGATCCTTCCTTTGATTGACCGATATTCCGATCACAGGAAGCATTGGTAGATCGAAAAATGTACCAGAGTATCGTTCAATTGAAGGAAGGATCAATTGAGTGCAGAAAGGATCGTTTATTCAAAAGAAGGAAGGATCGATCGCAGGAATGATCAGTCGATTGAATCTTTTTTCGATCAACTAATGCTTCCTGTGATCATTCGGCAGATTCTTCCTGCAATCGATCAATCCTTCTTTTGAGCCACCAATCCTTTCTGCAAACAATAGATCCTTCCTTCGGTTGATCGATACTTTGATCACAGGGAGCATTGGTTGATCGAAAAATAGGATCATATCGATCAATTGAAGGAATCATCAATCGATCGCAGAAAGGATCAGTTGTTCAAAAGAAGGGTTGATTGATCGCAGGAAGGATCGGTCGATTGATCCTTTTTTTGATCATCCAATGTTTCCTATGATCAATCAGGTGATCCTTCCTGCAATCAATCCTTTCGAATAACCAATCTTTTCTGCAATCAATTGATCCTTCCTTCTATTGACCGATACTTTGATCCCTTTTTTTCGATAAACCAATGCTTCCTATGATCAATCAATTGATCCTTCCTTTGATTGGCTGATACGTTGATCGCAGGAAGCATTATCAGCCAATCAAAGGAAGGATCGATTGATCACAGGAAGCTTTGGTTGATCGAAAAAAAAATGCTTCCTGTGATCAAAGTATCGATCGATTGAAGGAAAGATCAATTGACTGCAGAAAGGATCAGTTATTGGAAAGAACGATTGATCGTTCGCAGGAAGAATCGGTCGATTGAACCCTTTTTTAAATTTTTGATCAACCAATGCTTCCTGTGATCAATGGGCCGATCCTTTCTGCAATCGATCCTTCCTTCTATTGACCAAAACTTTAATCCTTTTTTTTTGATCAACCAATGCTTTCTGTGATGAAAGTGTCGGTCGATTGAAGGATCAGTTGATTGTAGAAAGAATCGGTTGTTCGAAAGAAGGATTGATCTATCACAGGAAGCATTGGTTGGTCGAAAAAAAGTATCAAAGTATCAGTCAATCGAAGGAAAGATCAATTGATTACAGAAAGCATCAATCCATCGATATAAGGATCGATCGCAGATAGCATTGGTCGGCCACAAGAAGAAACGATCGGCCGATTGATTACAGGAAGGATCAAAGTATCGGTTGATTGAAGGAAGGATCCATCAATCGCACAAAGCATTTGTCAATTGAAAGAAGGATCGGCTGACCAATCACAGGGAGGGTCAAAGTAAGGGAGGATCAAACGATCAATGAAAGGATTGGTTGAAGGAAGGATCGGAAGACAGGAACAGGCAGAAAGGGACAATTCACATGGGAAGCACTGTGCTATACCTCCTTTCTTAAAGGGACAGGAGCATGATTTTATTGTGGGAGGGGCCTCTTTGAGTCGTTCCCCTCCCCCTTACATCTGCATCGAGCAATCCTGTGCTGGGGGAGAAGCAGAGACCACGCACTTCACCTGGGAGACGGGGAAAATCTTGTAGCAGGCTGCATGAGGTCCATGGGCCACAGTTTGGAGTCCTCTGCATTAGCTAATGGGTTCACAGAGCAGTAAGTGGGGGGGGGGTGAACTACGGGTTCCTTAAAGAATTTTTTTTCTCCCTCCTGGTCTGTGAGTGGCGTCCTCCTCCTGGTCTGTGAGTGGCGTCCTCCTCCTGGCCTCTGAGAGGCCTCCTCCTCCTGTCCTCTGAGAGGCCTCCTCCTCCTGGCCTCTGAGAGGCCTCCTCCTCCTGGCCTGTGAGAGGCCTCCTCCTCCTGGTCTGTGAGAGGTCTCCTCCTCCTGTCCTCTGAGAGGCCTCCTCCTCCTGTCCTCTGAGAGGCCTCCTCCTCCTGGTCTGTGAGAGGTCTCCTCCTCCTGGCCTCTGAGAGGCCTCCTCCTCCTGGCCTCTGAGAGGCCTCCTCCTCCTGGCCTCTGAGAGGCCTCCTCCTCCTGGCCTCTGAGAGGCCTCCTCCTCCTGGCCTCTGAGAGGCCTCCTCCTCCTGGCCTGTGAGAGGTCTCCTCCTCCTGGCCTGTGAGAGGCGTCCTCCTCCCCGTCTGTGAGAGGCGTCGTCCTCCTGGCCTGTGAGAGGCGTCCTCCTGGCCTGTGAGAGGCGTCCTCCTCCTGGCCTGTGAGAGGCGTCCTCCTCCTGGCCTGTGAGAGGCGTCCTCCTCCTGGCCTGTGAGAGGCGTCCTCCTCCTGGCCTGTGAGAGGCGTCCTCCTCCTGGTCTGTGAGAGGCGTCCTCCTGGTCTGTGAGCTGCGTCCTCCTGGTCTGTGAGAGGTCTCCTACTCCTGGTCTGTGAGAGGTCTCCTCCTCCTGGTCTGTGAGAGGTCTCCTCCTCCTGGTCTGTGAGAGGTCTCCTCCTCCTGGTCTGTGAGAGGTCTCCTCCTCCTGGTCTGTGAGAGGTCTCCTCCTCCTGGTCTGTGAGAGGTCTCCTCCTCCTGGTCTGTGAGAGGCCTCCTCCTCCTGGTCTGTGAGAGGCCTCCTCCTCCTGGTCTGTGAGAGGCCTCCTCCTCCTGGTCTGTGAGCGGCGTCCTCCTCCTGGCCTGTGAGAGGCCTCCTCCTCCTGGTCTGTGAGAGGCCTCCTCCTCCTGGCCTCTGAGAGGCCTCCTCCTCCTGGCCTCTGAGAGGCCTCCTCCTCCTGGCCTCTGAGAGGCCTCCTCCTCCTGGCCTCTGAGAGGCCTCCTCCTCCTGGCCTCTGAGAGGCCTCCTCCTCCTGGCCTGTGAGAGGCGTCCTCCTCCTGGCCTGTGAGAGGCGTCCTCCTCCTGGCCTGTGAAAGGCCTCCTCCTCCTGGTCTCTGAGAGGCCTCCTCCTCCTGGTCTCTGAGAGGCCTCCTCCTCCTGTCCTCTGAGAGGCCTCCTCCTCCTGTCCTCTGAGAGGCCTCCTCCTCCTGGTCTGTGAGAGGTCTCCTCCTCCTGGTCTGTGAGAGGTCTCCTCCTCCTGGTCTGTGAGAGGTCTCCTCCTCCTGGTCTGTGAGTGGCCTCCTCCTCCCCGTCTGTGAGCTGCGTCCTCCTCCTGGTCTGTGAGAGGTCTCCTCCTCCTGGTCTGTGAGAGGCGGCGTCCTTCTCCTGGTCTGTGAGCGGCGGCGTCCTCCTTCTCGTCTGTGAGCGGCGGCGTCCTTCTCCTGGTCTGTGAGCGGCGGCGTCCTTCTGGTCTGTGAGCGGCGGCGTCCTTCTCCTGGTCTGTGAGCGGCGGCGTCCTTCTCCTGGTCTGTGAGCGGCGGCGTCCTTCTCCTGGTCTGTGAGCGGCGGCGTCCTTCTCCTGGTCTGTGAGCGGCGGCGTCCTTCTCCTGGTCTGTGAGCGGCGGCGTCCTTCTCCTGGTCTGTGAGCGGCGGCGTCCTTCTCCTGGTCTGTGAGCGGCGGCGTCCTTCTCCTGGTCTGTGAGCGGCGGCGTCCTCCTCCTGGTCTGTGAGCGGCGGCGTCCTCCTCCTGGTCTGTGAGCGGCGGCGTCCTTCTCCTGGTCTGTGAGCGGCGGCGTCCTTCTGGTCTGTGAGCGGCGGCGTCCTTCTCCTGGTCTGTGAGCGGCGGCGTCCTTCTCCTGGTCTGTGAGCGGCGGCGTCCTTCTCCTGGTCTGTGAGCGGCGGCGTCCTTCTCCTGGTCTGTGAGCGGCGGCGTCCTTCTCCTGGTCTGTGAGCGGCGGCGTCCTTCTCCTGGTCTGTGAGCGGCGGCGTCCTTCTCCTGGTCTGTGAGCGGCGGCGTCCTTCTCCTGGTCTGTGAGCGGCGGCGTCCTTCTCCTGGTCTGTGAGCGGCGGCGTCCTTCTCCTGGTCTGTGAGCGGCGGCGTCCTTCTCCTGGTCTGTGAGCGGCGGCGTCCTCCTCCTGGTCTGTGAGCGGCGGCGTCCTCCTCCTGGTCTGTGAGCGGCGGCGTCCTTCTCCTGGTCTGTGAGCGGTGGCGTCCTTCTCCTGGTTTATGAGCGGTGGCGTTCTGGTCTGTGAGCGGCGGCGTCCTCCTCCTCGTCTGTGAGGGGCGTGGGTTTTTAGTGTAGAGTGAGTTGTCAGCACCTGGCGCAAGGTAAGTAATTTGCACCCCCCTAACTTAGAGCATAGTGGCCAGCCAATACCCCCAATGTAACGCCGCAACATTGGCGTCATAGGCTGGCCGATAAGAATGACAATAAAAACGCTGGTATGGGGGAAACTTCACCCCGTTCACGCCAGGGCGATTTAGGATTTGCAGGCAGAATCATGCAACGCAGGTTCAGGTGTTATTTTCAATGGGATCAAAAAACGCTGTGCGGTTTTGTCGCGATTGTCTGTGCGGCAAATCACATTGCATGAAGCCTTTCACCCAAAAATGGAGCAGGAACTTCTTCTGGGTGACTAGCTTCACAAGATGCGATTTGCCGCGTGACAGTCATGCCAAAACAGACGAGAGAGACAAAGGGGCACCTGTACTGAAATCACACGGAAACCAGAATGCCATTGTGATTTCAGCACACATAGGTGTGACCCAGGCGCCCGGATGCTATTTCTAGTTGCCATGGTGACCCGGCACCTGTGATTTGCCCTGCTGTAGAGAGGTACTTCACTATGAACAACATGTGCTCACATATACATCCAGGGCTGGCCCTACCATGGGTCCCGGTGGGTCCAATGTCCCGGGCGGCAAATTTACGCCCACTTTTTTTTTTCAGTTTTGTGTGCAGGGGTGCCGCAACCAGCACACATCAGTCATGGGCACCGGAGGTGTCCCCTCCTCATTGGGCGAATGTGCGGGTTAGGGGCAGCCTGAGAAAGAAAGGCTCAGCATCTCCCCCCGTCCAGGCAGACAGATGGTGCATCCCAGCTGTGAGCTGGGCTGTCCCTGGAGCCTGTGGCCGCCCACTCAGCCTCTTCGCAACCGCCCATTCAGCTCCAGAGACTAGAAGTCAGCTGACTCGTGAGGACTGAAGTGGGAGGGGCTGGAGGAGACCCCATCTCCTGATCTTGGCATAGGTGTCACTGCTGCTGCAGGAACATCACGGAACCAGAGACACAGCGAGTACCACTACCTGTCATCCTATCTTCCCTGCACTGCCGCTGACCCCCGACCTCTCGCCACCACTGCCACTGACCCCCCCCCATCCCTCCCCACCGCTGCCACTGATCCCCCCCCATCAATGCCACTGATCCCCATCTATCCCCACCGCTGCCACTGATCCCCATCCCTCCCCAGCACTGCCACTGATCCCCATCTCTCCCCACCGCTGCCACTGATTCCCCCCCCAGCATTGCCACTGATCCCCATCTCTCCCCACCGCTGCCACTGATCCCCCCCCCAGCACTGCCACTGATCCCCATCTCTCCCCACCGCTTCCACTGATCCCCCCAGCACTGCCACTGATCCCCATCGCTGCCACTGATCCCCCCCAGCATTGCCACTGATCCCCATCTCTCCCCACCGCTGCCACTGATCCCCCCCAGCATTGCCACTGATCCCCATCTATCCCCACCGCTTCCACTGATCCCCCCGAGCACTGCCACTGATCCCCCCCCAGCACTGCCACTGATCCCCATCCCTCCCCACCGCTGCCACTGATCCCCCCCAGCACTGCCACTGATCCCCATCTCTCCCCAGCACTGCCACTGATCCCCATCCCTTCCCACCACTGCCACTGATCCCCATCCCTCCCCAGCACTGCCACTGATCCCCATCCCTTCCCACCGCTGCCACTGATCCCCATCCCTTCCCACTGATCCCCATCCCTTCCCAGCACTGCCTCTGATCCCCCATCTCTTCCCAGCACTGCCACTGATCCCCATCCCTCCCCAGCACTGCCACTGATCCCCATCCCTCCCCAGCACTGCCACTGATCCCCATCCCTCCCCAGCACTGCCACTGATCCCCATCCCTTCCCAGAACTGCCTCTGATCCCCATCCCTTCCCAGCACTGCCAATGATCCCCATCCCTCCCCAGCACTGCCAATGATCCCCATCCCTCCCCAGCACTGCCAATGATCCCCATCCCTCCCCAGCCTTACCACTGATCCCCATGCCTCCCTAGCACTACCACTGATCCCCATCCCTCCCCACCGATGCCACTGATCCCCATCCCTCCCCACCGCTGCCACTGATCCCCATCCCTTCCCAGCACTGCCACTGATCCCCATCACTCCCGAAGGTCCCCCCCCCCCACTTCATGACCACGTCATCTCCTCCTCTTCCTGGATCCGTCTACTCCAACTCCTCCTCTTCCTGGATCCATCACCTCCATCATCTCCTCCTCTTCCTGGATCTATCCACTCCATCATCTCCTCCTCTTCCTGGATCTATCCACTCCATCATCTCCTCCTCTTCCTGGATCCGTCTACTCCAACTCCTCCTCTTCCTGGATCCATCAACTACATCATCTCCTCCTCTTCCTGGATCCGTCTACTCCAACTCCTCCTCTTCCTGGATCCATCAACTCCATCATTGCCTCCTCTTCCTGGATCTATCCACTCCATCATCTCCTCCTCTTCCTGGATCTATCCACTCCATCATCTCCTCCTCTTCCTGGATCCGTTCGCTCCATCATCTCCTCCTCTTCCTGGATCCGTTCGCTCCATCATCTCCTCCTCTTCCTGGATCCGTTTGCTTCATTATCTCCTCTTCTTCCTGGATTTATCCGCTCCATCACCTTCTCTTCCTGGATCCATCAACTCCATCATCTCCTCCTCTTCCTGGATCCGTCTACTCCAACTCCTCCTCTTCCTGGATCCATCCACTCCATCATCTCCTCCTCTTCCTGGATTTATCCGCTCCATCATCTCCTCCTCTTCCTGGATTTATCTGCTCCATCTCCTCCTCTTCCTGGATTTATCTGCTCCATCTCCTCCTCTTCCTGGATTTATCCGCTCCATCATCTCCTCTTCTTGGATCCGTCCACTCCATCATCTCCTCCTCTTCCTGGATCCGTTCGCTCCATCATCTCCTCCTCTTCCTGGATCCGTTCGCTCCATCATCTCCTCCTCTTCCTGGATCCGTTCGCTCCATCATCTCCTCCTCTTCCTGGATCCGTCCACTCATCAACTCCTCCTCTTCCTGGATCCGTTCGCTCCATCATCTCCTCCTCTTCCTGGATCCGTTCGCTCCATCATCTCCTCCTCTTCCTGGATCCGTTCGCTCCATCATCTCCTCCTCTTCCTGGATCCGTTCGCTCCATCATCTCCTCCTCTTCCTGGATCCGTCCACTCATCAACTCCTCCTCTTCGTGGATCTGTCCACTCCATCAATTGCTCCTCTTCCAACCTGATGGAGCTTGAGAGGTCCTGCAAAGAAGAATGGGAGTAACTGCGCAAAAATAGGTGTGCCGAGGTTGTAGCATCATACTCAACAAGACTTGAGGCTGTAATTGGTGCCAAAGGAGCTTCACCAAAGTATTGAGCAAAGGCTGTGATACCTATGTACATGGGAGGAGCCTGTGGTACTTCTGTACATGGGAGGAGCCTGTGGTACTTCTGTACATGGGAGGAGCCTGTGGTACTTCTGTACATGGGAGGAGCCTGTGGTACTTCTGTACATGGGAGGAGCCTGTGGTACTTCTGTACATGGGAGGAGCCTGTGGTACTTCTGTACATGGGAGGAGTCTGATACTTATGTACATGGGAGGAGCCTGTGATACTTATGTACATGGGAGGAGCCTGTGGTACTTCTGTACATGGGTGGAGTCTGATACTTATGTACATGGGAGGAGCCTGTGATACTTATGTACATGGGAGGAGGGTTATGTGGAGAGATCTGGCAGTGAAGGGGTTATGTGGGGGGTCTGGCAGTGAAGGGGTTATGTGGGGGGGGTCTGGCAGTGAAGGGGTTATGTGGGGAGATCTGGCAGTGAAGGGGTTATGTGGGCGGGTCTGGCAGTGAAGGGGTTATGTGGGGGGATCTGGCAGTGAAGGGGTTATGTGGAGAGATCTGGCAGTGAAGGGGTTATGTGGGGGGGTCTGGCAGTGAAGGGGTTATGTGAGGAGATCTGGCAGTGAAGGGGTTATGTGAGGAGATCTGGCAGTGAAGGGGTTATGTGGGGGGGTCTGGCAGTGAAGGGGTTATGTGGGCGGGTCTGGCAGTGAAGGGGTTATGTGGGGGGTCTGGCAGTGAAGGGGTTATGTGGAGAGATCTGGCAGTGAAGGGGTTATGTGGGGGGTCTGGCAGTGAAGGGGTTATGTGGGAGATCTGGCAGTGAAGGGGTTATGTGGAGAGATCTGGCAGTGAAGGGGTTATGTGGGCGGGTCTGGCAGTGAAGGGGTTATGTGGAGAGATCTGGCAGTGAAGGGGTTATGTGGAGAGATCTGGCAGTGAAGGGGTTATGTGGGGAGATCTGGCAGTGAAGGGGTTATGTGGAGAGATCTGGCAGTGAAGGGGTTATGTGGGCGGGTCTGGCAGTGAAGGGGTTATGTGGGGGGGTCTGGCAGTGAAGGGGTTATGTGGGGGGATCTGGCAGTGAAGGGGTTATGTGGAGAGATCTGGCAGTGAAGGGGTTATGTGGGCGGGTCTGGCAGTGAAGGGGTTATGTGGAGAGATCTGGCAGTGAAGGGGTTATGTGGGCGGGTCTGGCAGTGAAGGGGTTATGTGGGGGGATCTGGCAGTGAAGGGGTTATGTGGGGAGATCTGGCAGTGAAGGGGTTATGTGGGCGGGTCTGGCAGTGAAGGGGTTATGTGGAGAGATCTGGCAGTGAAGGGGTTATGTGGGCGGGTCTGGCAGTGAAGGGGTTATGTGGAGAGATCTGGCAGTGAAGGGGTTATGTGGGAGATCTGGCAGTGAAGGGGTTATGTGGAGAGATCTGGCAGTGAAGGGGTTATGTGGGAGATCTGGCAGTGAAGGGGTTATGTGGAGAGATCTGGCAGTGAAGGGGTTATGTGGGCGGGTCTGGCAGTGAAGGGGTTATGTGGGAGATCTGGCAGTGAAGGGGTTATGTGAGGAGATCTGGCAGTGAAGGGGTTATGTGGGAGATCTGGCAGTGAAGGGGTTATGTGGGGAGATCTGGCAGTGAAGGGGTTATGTGGGGGGATCTGGCAGTGAAGGGGTTATGTGGAGAGATCTGGCAGTGAAGGGGTTATGTGGAGAGATCTGGCAGTGAAGGGGTTATGTGGGGAGATCTGGCAGTGAAGGGGTTATGTGGAGAGATCTGGCAGTGAAGGGGTTATGTGGGCGGGTCTGGCAGTGAAGGGGTTATGTGGGGGGGTCTGGCAGTGAAGGGGTTATGTGGGGGGATCTGGCAGTGAAGGGGTTATGTGGAGAGATCTGGCAGTGAAGGGGTTATGTGGGCGGGTCTGGCAGTGAAGGGGTTATGTGGAGAGATCTGGCAGTGAAGGGGTTATGTGGGCGGGTCTGGCAGTGAAGGGGTTATGTGGGGGGATCTGGCAGTGAAGGGGTTATGTGGGGAGATCTGGCAGTGAAGGGGTTATGTGGGCGGGTCTGGCAGTGAAGGGGTTATGTGGAGAGATCTGGCAGTGAAGGGGTTATGTGGGCGGGTCTGGCAGTGAAGGGGTTATGTGGAGAGATCTGGCAGTGAAGGGGTTATGTGGGAGATCTGGCAGTGAAGGGGTTATGTGGAGAGATCTGGCAGTGAAGGGGTTATGTGGGCGGGTCTGGCAGTGAAGGGGTTATGTGGGAGATCTGGCAGTGAAGGGGTTATGTGAGGAGATCTGGCAGTGAAGGGGTTATGTGGGGGGATCTGGCAGTGAAGGGGTTATGTGAGGAGATCTGGCAGTGAAGGGGTTATGTGGGGAGATCTGGCAGTGAAGGGGTTATGTGGAGAGATCTGGCAGTGAAGGGGTTATGTGGAGAGATCTGGCAGTGAAGGGGTTATGTGGGAGATCTGGCAGTGAAGGGGTTATGTGAGGAGATCTGGCAGTGAAGGGGTTATGTGAGGAGATCTGGCAGTGAAGGGGTTATGTGGGGAGATCTGGCAGTGAAGGGGTTATGTGAGGAGATCTGGCAGTGAAGGGGTTATGTGGGGGGATCTGGCAGTGAAGGGGTTATGTGAGGAGATCTGGCAGTGAAGGGGTTATGTGAGGAGATCTGGCAGTGAAGGGGTTATGTGGGAGATCTGGCAGTGAAGGGGTTATGTGAGGAGATCTGGCAGTGAAGGGGTTATGTGGGGGGGTCTGGCAGTGAAGGGGTTATGTGGGCGGGTCTGGCAGTGAAGGGGTTATGTGGGGGGTCTGGCAGTGAAGGGGTTATGTGGAGAGATCTGGCAGTGAAGGGGTTATGTGGGGGGGTCTGGCAGTGAAGGGGTTATGTGGGGAGATCTGGCAGTGAAGGGGTTATGTGAGGAGATCTGGCAGTGAAGGGGTTATGTGGGGGGGTCTGGCAGTGAAGGGGTTATGTGGAGAGATCTGGCAGTGAAGGGGTTATGTGGGGAGATCTGGCAGTGAAGGGGTTATGTGGAGAGATCTGGCAGTGAAGGGGTTATGTGGGCGGGTCTGGCAGTGAAGGGGTTATGTGGAGAGATCTGGCAGTGAAGGGGTTATGTGGGGAGATCTGGCAGTGAAGGGGTTATGTGGAGAGATCTGGCAGTGAAGGGGTTATGTGGGGAGATCTGGCAGTGAAGGGGTTATGTGGGGAGATCTGGCAGTGAAGGGGTTATGTGGGCGGGTCTGGCAGTGAAGGGGTTATGTGGAGAGATCTGGCAGTGAAGGGGTTATGTGGGCGGGTCTGGCAGTGAAGGGGTTATGTGGGGAGATCTGGCAGTGAAGGGGTTATGTGGGGGGGTCTGGCAGTGAAGGGGTTATGTGGGGAGATCTGGCAGTGAAGGGGTTATGTGAGGAGATCTGGCAGTGAAGGGGTTATGTGGGGAGATCTGGCAGTGAAGGGGTTATGTGAGGAGATCTGGCAGTGAAGGGGTTATGTGAGGAGATCTGGCAGTGAAGGGGTTATGTGAGGAGATCTGGCAGTGAAGGGGTTATGTGGGGAGATCTGGCAGTGAAGGGGTTATGTGGGGGGGTCTGGCAGTGAAGGGGTTATGTGGGGGGGTCTGGCAGTGAAGGGGTTATGTGGGGGGGTCTGGCAGTGAAGGGGTTATGTGGAGAGATCTGGCAGTGAAGGGGTTATGTGGGGAGATCTGGCAGTGAAGGGGTTATGTTGGGGATCTGGCAGTGAAGGGGTTATGTGGAGAGATCTGGCAGTGAAGGGGTTATGTGGGCGGGTCTGGCAGTGAAGGGGTTATGTGGGCGGGTCTGGCAGTGAAGGGGTTATGTGGGGGATCTGGCAGTGAAGGGGTTATGTGGGGGGGTCTGGCAGTGAAGGGGTTATGTGGGGAGATCTGGCAGTGAAGGGGTTATGTGGGGGGGTCTGGCAGTGAAGGGGTTATGTGGGGGGGTCTGGCAGTGAAGGGGTTATGTGGAGAGATCTGGCAGTGAAGGGGTTATGTGGAGAGATCTGGCAGTGAAGGGGTTATGTGGGGAGATCTGGCAGTGAAGGGGTTATGTGAGGAGATCTGGCAGTGAAGGGGTTATGTGAGGAGATCTGGCAGTGAAGGGGTTATGTGAGGAGATCTGGCAGTGAAGGGGTTATGTGGGGAGATCTGGCAGTGAAGGGGTTATGTGGGGGGGTCTGGCAGTGAAGGGGTTATGTGGGGGGGTCTGGCAGTGAAGGGGTTATGTGGGGGGGTCTGGCAGTGAAGGGGTTATGTGGAGAGATCTGGCAGTGAAGGGGTTATGTGGAGAGATCTGGCAGTGAAGGGGTTATGTTGGGGATCTGGCAGTGAAGGGGTTATGTGGAGAGATCTGGCAGTGAAGGGGTTATGTGGGCGGGTCTGGCAGTGAAGGGGTTATGTGGGGGGGTCTGGCAGTGAAGGGGTTATGTGGGGAGATCTGGCAGTGAAGGGGTTATGTGGGGGGGTCTGGCAGTGAAGGGGTTATGTGGGGGGGTCTGGCAGTGAAGGGGTTATGTGGAGAGATCTGGCAGTGAAGGGGTTATGTGGGGAGATCTGGCAGTGAAGGGGTTATGTGGAGAGATCTGGCAGTGAAGGGGTTATGTGGAGAGATCTGGCAGTGAAGGGGTTATGTGGGGGGGTCTGGCAGTGAAGGGGTTATGTGGGGGGGTCTGGCAGTGAAGGGGTTATGTGGAGAGATCTGGCAGTGAAGGGGTTATGTGGAGAGATCTGGCAGTGAAGGGGTTATGTGGGGAGATCTGGCAGTGAAGGGGTTATGTGGAGAGATCTGGCAGTGAAGGGGTTATGTGGGGGGGGTCTGGCAGTGAAGGGATTATGTGGGGGGGGGTCTGGCAGTGAAGGGGTTATGTGGAGAGATCTGGCAGTGAAGGGGTTATGTGGGCGGGTCTGGCAGTGAAGGGGTTATGTGGGGAGATCTGGCAGTGAAGGGGTTATGTGGGGGGGGTCTGGCAGTGAAGGGATTATGTGGGGGGGGGTCTGGCAGTGAAGGGGTTATGTGGAGAGATCTGGCAGTGAAGGGGTTATGTGGGCGGGTCTGGCAGTGAAGGGGTTATGTGGGCGGGGGTCTGGCAGTGAAGGGGTTATGTGGAGAGATCTGGCAGTGAAGGGGTTATGTGGAGAGATCTGGCAGTGAAGGGGTTATGTGGGGAGATCTGGCAGTGAAGGGGTTATGTGGGGGGGTCTGGCAGTGAAGGGGTTATGTGGGGAGATCTGGCAGTGAAGGGGTTATGTGGGGGGGGTCTGGCAGTGAAGGGATTATGTGGAGAGATCTGGCAGTGAAGGGGTTATGTGGGCGGGTCTGGCAGTGAAGGGGTTATGTGGAGAGATCTGGCAGTGAAGGGGTTATGTGGGCGGGTCTGGCAGTGAAGGGGTTATGTGGGCGGGGGTCTGGCAGTGAAGGGGTTATGTGGGCGGGTCTGGCAGTGAAGGGGTTATGTGGGCGGGTCTGGCAGTGAAGGGGTTATGTGGGCGGGTCTGGCAGTGAAGGGGTTATGTGGGGGGGGGTCTGGCAGTGAAGGGGTTATGTGGGGAGATCTGGCAGTGAAGGGGTTATGTGGGCGGGTCTGGCAGTGAAGGGGTTATGTGGGGAGATCTGGCAGTGAAGGGGTTATGTGGGCGGGTCTGGCAGTGAAGGGGTTATGTGGGGAGATCTGGCAGTGAAGGGGTTATGTGGGGGGATCTGGCAGTGAAGGGGTTATGTGAGGAGATCTGGCAGTGAAGGGGTTATGTGGGGAGATCTGGCAGTGAAGGGGTTATGTGGGGGGGGGTCTGGCAGTGAAGGGGTTATGTGGGCGGGTCTGGCAGTGAAGGGGTTATGTGGGGGGGGGTCTGGCAGTGAAGGGGTTATGTGGGCGGGTCTGGCAGTGAAGGGGTTATGTGGGCGGGTCTGGCAGTGAAGGGGTTATGTGGGCGGGTCTGGCAGTGAAGGGGTTATGTGGGCGGGTCTGGCAGTGAAGGGGTTATGTGGGCGGGTCTGGCAGTGAAGGGGTTATGTGGGCGGGTCTGGCAGTGAAGGGGTTATGTGGGGGGGGTCTGGCAGTGAAGGGGTTATGTGGGGAGATCTGGCAGTGAAGGGGTTATGTGGGCGGGTCTGGCAGTGAAGGGGTTATGTGGGGGGATCTGGCAGTGAAGGGGTTATGTGGGGAGATCTGGCAGTGAAGGGGTTATGTGGGGGGGTCTGGCAGTGAAGGGGTTATGTGGGCGGGTCTGGCAGTGAAGGGGTTATGTGGGCGGGTCTGGCAGTGAAGGGGTTATGTGGGCGGGTCTGGCAGTGAAGGGGTTATGTGGGCGGGTCTGGCAGTGAAGGGGTTATGTGGGGGGGGGTCTGGCAGTGAAGGGGTTATGTGGGGAGATCTGGCAGTGAAGGGGTTATGTGGGCGGGTCTGGCAGTGAAGGGGTTATGTGGGGAGATCTGGCAGTGAAGGGGTTATGTGGAGAGATCTGGCAGTGAAGGGGTTATGTGGGGAGATCTGGCAGTGAAGGGGTTATGTGGGGGGGGGTCTGGCAGTGAAGGGGTTATGTGGGCGGGTCTGGCAGTGAAGGGGTTATGTGGGGAGATCTGGCAGTGAAGGGGTTATGTGGGGGGGGGTCTGGCAGTGAAGGGGTTATGTGGGGGGGGGTCTGGCAGTGAAGGGGTTATGTGGGGGGGTCTGGCAGTGAAGGGGTTATGTGGGGAGATCTGGCAGTGAAGGGGTTATGTGGGGGGGGGTCTGGCAGTGAAGGGGTTATGTGGGCGGGTCTGGCAGTGAAGGGGTTATGTGGGGGGGGGTCTGGCAGTGAAGGGGTTATGTGGGGGGGTCTGGCAGTGAAGGGGTTATGTGGGGAGATCTGGCAGTGAAGGGGTTATGTGGGGGGGTCTGGCAGTGAAGGGGTTATGTGGGCGGGTCTGGCAGTGAAGGGGTTATGTGGGGAGATCTGGCAGTGAAGGGGTTATGTGGGGAGATCTGGCAGTGAAGGGGTTATGTGGGCGGGTCTGGCAGTGAAGGGGTTATGTGGGCGGGTCTGGCAGTGAAGGGGTTATGTGGGCGGGTCTGGCAGTGAAGGGGTTATGTGGGGAGATCTGGCAGTGAAGGGGTTATGTGGGCGGGTCTGGCAGTGAAGGGGTTATGTGGGCGGGTCTGGCAGTGAAGGGGTTATGTGGGGGGATCTGGCAGTGAAGGGGTTATGTGGGGAGATCTGGCAGTGAAGGGGTTATGTGGGCGGGTCTGGCAGTGAAGGGGTTATGTGGGGGGGGGTCTGGCAGTGAAGGGGTTATGTGGGCGGGTCTGGCAGTGAAGGGGTTATGTGGGGAGATCTGGCAGTGAAGGGGTTATGTGGGCGGGTCTGGCAGTGAAGGGGTTATGTGGGCGGGTCTGGCAGTGAAGGGGTTATGTGGGCGGGTCTGGCAGTGAAGGGGTTATGTGGGGGATCTGGCAGTGAAGGGGTTATGTGGGCGGGTCTGGCATTGAAGGGGTTATGTGGGGAGATCTGGCAGTGAAGGGGTTATGTGGGCGGGTCTGGCAGTGAAGGGGTTATGTGGGCGGGTCTGGCAGTGAAGGGGTTATGTGGGCGGGTCTGGCAGTGAAGGGGTTATGTGGGCGGGTCTGGCAGTGAAGGGGTTATGTGGGCGGGTCTTGTGGTTCTTTGGTAAACAGCTGATGAGAGGAGTCATCCAATCAGTGGGTAGGAAGGTCACATTGTCCCGCCCCTCCTCCTTGCACCAACCAGCTGTGACAACACAATAGGGATTGGAGGGCCTCAGCACAATATAGAGACATCCTGTGATCTGGGGGGCCATGGAGTGATCGGGGGGCCCCGGAGCCCAGGTGAGGTCTTGGGGGGGACACTATGTGTATATCTGTAGGGGGAGGGGCGGTATATATCTGTAGAACCCCCATTGGGGCCACCGAGCCCGAGATGATCCGCCCCTCTGCTGGGACATTGTACACAGTATATAGAGCCGTATACAAGGACATCCCCTCCCCCTCCATGTCACTGATCCCTGTGTGCTGGAGGTGATACATTGTATGTGGAGAGATCTCTGGGTGATACATTGTATGTGGAGAGATCTCTGGGTGATACATTGTATGTGGAGAGATCTCTGGGTGATACATTGTATGTGGAGAGATCTCTGGGTGATACATTGTATGTGGAGAGATCTCTGGGTGATACATTGTATGTGGAGAGATCTCTGGGTGATACATTGTATGTGGAGAGATCTCTGGGTGATACATTGTATGTGGAGAGATCTCTGGGTGATACATTGTATGTGGAGAGATCTCTGGGTGATACATTGTATGTGGACAGAGATCTCTGGGTGATACATTGTATGTGGAGAGAGATCTCTGGGTGATACATTGTATGTGGACAGAGATCTCTGGGTGATACATTGTATGTGGACAGAGATCTCTGGGTGATACATTGTATGTGGAGAGATCTCTGGGTGATACATTGTATGTGGAGAGAGATCTCTGGGTGATACATTGTATGTGGAGAGATCTCTGGGTGATACATTGTATGTGGAGAGAGATCTCTGGGTGATACATTGTATGTGGAGAGAGATCTCTGGGTGATACATTGTATGTGGACAGAGATCTCTGGGTGATACATTGTATGTGGAGAGAGATCTCTGGGTGATACATTGTATGTGGAGAGATCTCTGGGTGATACATTGTATGTGGACAGAGATCTCTGGGTGATACATTGTATGTGGACAGAGATCTCTGGGTGATACATTGTATGTGGAGAGATCTCTGGGTGATACATTGTATGTGGAGAGATCTCTGGGTGATACATTGTATGTGGAGAGATCTCTGGGTGATACATTGTATGTGGAGAGAGATCTCTGGGTGATACATTGTATGTGGACAGAGATCTCTGGGTGATACATTGTATGTGGAGAGAGATCTCTGGGTGATACATTGTATGTGGAGAGAGATCTCTGGGTGATACATTGTATGTGGAGAGAGATCTCTGGGTGATACATTGTATGTGGAGAGATCTCTGGGTGATACATTGTATGTGGAGAGAGATCTCTGGGTGATACATTGTATGTGGACAGAGATCTCTGGGTGATACATTGTATGTGGAGAGAGATCTCTGGGTGATACATTGTATGTGGACAGAGATCTCTGGGTGATACATTGTATGTGGACAGAGATCTCTGGGTGATACATTGTATGTGGACAGAGATCTCTGGGTGATACATTGTATGTGGAGAGATCTCTGGGTGATACATTGTATGTGGAGAGATCTCTGGGTGATACATTGTATGTGGAGAGAGATCTCTGGGTGATACATTGTATGTGGACAGAGATCTCTGGGTGATACATTGTATGTGGAGAGAGATCTCTGGGTGATACATTGTATGTGGACAGAGATCTCTGGGTGATACATTGTATGTTGAGAGAGATCTCTGGGTGATACATTGTATGTGGACAGAGATCTCTGGGTGATACATTGTATGTGGACAGAGATCTCTGGGTGATACATTGTATGTGGACAGAGATCTCTGGGTGATACATTGTATGTGGACAGAGATCTCTGGGTGATACATTGTATGTGGACAGAGATCTCTGGGTGATACATTGTATGTGGACAGAGATCTCTGGGTGATACATTGTATGTGGACAGAGATCTCTGGGTGATACATTGTATGTGGACAGAGATCTCTGGGTGATACATTGTATGTGGAGAGATCTCTGGGTGATACATTGTATGTGGACAGAGATCTCTGGGTGATACATTGTATGTGGACAGAGATCTCTGGGTGATACATTGTATGTGGACAGAGATCTCTGGGTGATACATTGTATGTGGACAGAGATCTCTGGGTGATACATTGTATGTGGAGAGATCTCTGGGTGATACATTGTATGTGGAGAGAGATCTCTGGGTGATACATTGTATGTGGAGAGATCTCTGGGTGATACATTGTATGTGGAGAGATCTCTGGGTGATACATTGTATGTGGAGAGATCTCTGGGTGATACATTGTATGTGGAGAGATCTCTGGGTGATACATTGTATGTGGAGAGATCTCTGGGTGATACATTGTATGTGGAGAGATCTCTGGGTGATACATTGTATGTGGAGAGATCTCTGGGTGATACATTGTATGTGGAGAGATCTCTGGGTGATACATTGTATGTGGAGAGATCTCTGGGTGATACATTGTATGTGGACAGAGATCTGGGTGATACATTGTATGTGGAGAGAGATCTCTGGGTGATACATTGTATGTGGAGAGAGATCTCTGGGTGATACATTGTATGTGGAGAGATCTCTGGGTGATACATTGTATGTGGACAGAGATCTGGGTGATACATTGTATGTGGAGAGAGATCTCTGGGTGATACATTGTATGTGGAGAGAGATCTCTGGGTGATACATTGTATGTGGAGAGAGATCTCTGGGTGATACATTGTATGTGGAGAGATCTCTGGGTGATACATTGTATGTGGAGAGATCTCTGGGTGATACATTGTATGTGGAGAGATCTGGGTGATACATTGTATGTGGAGAGATCTCTGGGTGATACATTGTATGTGGAGAGATCTCTGGGTGATACATTGTATGTGGAGAGAGATCTCTGGGTGATACATTGTATGTGGAGAGAGATCTCTGGGTGATACATTGTATGTGGACAGAGATCTCTGGGTGATACATTGTATGTGGAGAGAGATCTCTGGGTGATACATTGTATGTGGAGAGATCTCTGGGTGATACATTGTATGTGGACAGAGATCTCTGGGTGATACATTGTATGTGGACAGAGATCTCTGGGTGATACATTGTATGTGGACAGAGATCTCTGGGTGATACATTGTATGTGGAGAGATCTCTGGGTGATACATTGTATGTGGAGAGATCTCTGGGTGATACATTGTATGTGGACAGAGATCTGGGTGATACATTGTATGTGGAGAGAGATCTCTGGGTGATACATTGTATGTGGAGAGAGATCTCTGGGTGATACATTGTATGTGGAGAGAGATCTCTGGGTGATACATTGTATGTGGAGAGAGATCTCTGGGTGATACATTGTATGTGGAGAGATCTCTGGGTGATACATTGTATGTGGAGAGATCTCTGGGTGATACATTGTATGTGGAGAGATCTGGGTGATACATTGTATGTGGAGAGATCTCTGGGTGATACATTGTATGTGGAGAGATCTCTGGGTGATACATTGTATGTGGAGAGATCTCTGGGTGATACATTGTATGTGGAGAGAGATCTCTGGGTGATACATTGTATGTGGAGAGAGATCTCTGGGTGATACATTGTATGTGGACAGAGATCTCTGGGTGATACATTGTATGTGGAGAGAGATCTCTGGGTGATACATTGTATGTGGAGAGATCTCTGGGTGATACATTGTATGTGGACAGAGATCTCTGGGTGATACATTGTATGTGGACAGAGATCTCTGGGTGATACATTGTATGTGGACAGAGATCTCTGGGTGATACATTGTATGTGGACAGAGATCTCTGGGTGATACATTGTATGTGGACAGAGATCTCTGGGTGATACATTGTATGTGGACAGAGATCTCTGGGTGATACATTGTATGTGGACAGAGATCTCTGGGTGATACATTGTATGTGGACAGAGATCTCTGGGTGATACATTGTATGTGGACAGAGATCTCTGGGTGATACATTGTATGTGGACAGAGATCTCTGGGTGATACATTGTATGTGGACAGAGATCTCTGGGTGATACATTGTATGTGGACAGAGATCTCTGGGTGATACATTGTATGTGGACAGAGATCTCTGGGTGATACATTGTATGTGGAGAGATCTCTGGGTGATACATTGTATGTGGAGAGAGATCTCTGGGTGATACATTGTATGTGGAGAGAGATCTCTGGGTGATACATTGTATGTGGAGAGATCTCTGGGTGATACATTGTATGTGGAGAGAGATCTCTGGGTGATACATTGTATGTGGACAGAGATCTCTGGGTGATACATTGTATGTGGAGAGAGATCCCGGATTGTGCAACATTCTCAGATCTACGAGTCGCTGTGCCCCGGAGACATCGGGGGATCCCTGACCTCTGTGTACCCGGGATCTGGACTATTATAGTGTATTGTGATCGGGGGAGGGGTCACAGCCCCCCTGGACTATTATAGTGTACAGTTTAGGGGCGGGGTTACACCCCCCCAAGACTGTCATAGTGTACTGTGATCATCGATGTGCCGCCTCACCAGTGTCCCGCCAGTGCCGACCTCTCCAGTGTCCCGCCAGTGCCGACCTCTCCAGTGTCCCGCCAGTGCCGGCCTCTCCAGTGTCCCGCCAGTGCCGGCCTCTCCAGTGTCCCGCCAGTGCCGGCCTCTCCAGTGTCCCGCCAGTGCCGACCTCTCCAGTGTCCCGCCAGTGCCGGCCTCTCCAGTGTCCCGCCAGTGCCGACCTCTCCAGTGTCCCGCCAGTGCCGACCTCTCCAGTGTCCCGCCAGTGCCGACCTCTCCAGTGTCCCGCCAGTGCCGACCTCTCCAGTGTCCCGCCAGTGCCGGCCTCTCCAGTGTCCCGCCAGTGCCGGCCTCTCCAGTGTCCCGCCAGTGCCGACCTCTCCAGTGTCCCGCCAGTGCCGACCTCTCCAGTGTCCCGCCAGTGCCGACCTCTCCAGTGTCCCGCCAGTGCCGACCTCTCCAGTGTCCCGCCAGTGCCGACCTCTCCAGTGTCCCGCCAGTGCCGACCTCTCCAGTGTCCCGCCAGTGCCGACCTCTCCAGTGTCCCGCCAGTGCCGACCTCTCCAGTGTCCCGCCAGTGCCGCCTCTCCAGTGTCCCGCCAGTGCCGCCCTCTCCAGTGTCCCGCCAGTGCCGACCTCTCCAGTGTCCCGCCAGTGCCGGCCTCTCCAGTGTCCCGCCAGTGCCGGCCTCTCCAGTGTCCCGCCAGTGCCGGCCTCTCCAGTGTCCCGCCAGTGCCGGCCTCTCCAGTGTCCCGCCAGTGCCGACCTCGCCAGTGTCCCGCCAGTGCCGACCTCGCCAGTGTCCCGCCAGCGCTGACCTCGCCAGTGTTTTTCAAAATTTTTGGTCTTTTTTTGTTTGTTTAGAAAAAAATAAAACCCCCAGTGGTTAATAAATACCGCCATAAGAAAACTGTGTGAAAAAAAAAGATAAAAATGTCATCTGGGTACAGGGTCACATGACCGCGCTGAAAGATGAAACTTGGCCTGGGCGGGAAGGGGGAGGGGAGTCTCTGTTATTGAAGAGGTTTTAAAGTCACCTCCGGGTCTATTCAGATCTCCAGGATGGCATCAGCCATAGATGCCCCCCCCCCCCCCCCCCAGGTGGTGCTCGGGTCCTGATCCTGGCCATTCACTTAGCAGGAGAAGTTAAAAAGGAAGAAGGGGATGGGGTCCTGATATAAAAACTGCTTACAATGAAAATCTCAGTCCAGTGGTACAAAGCAGTGTGGAAGCCACCTGGTCCTCAGAATGTGTTCCACCTGGACCAGAAGTGATGCCCAAGAAGGCTCCGCTTGACGTGTTTCGTCATCAATACATGACGTCCTCAGAAACAGGACGGGATAAGGACTCGAGCACCACCGAGGAGGGAACATCTATGGTTGATGGCCGACTGGGAGATCTGAATAAATCCCAAGGTGACTTCAAATCCCTTTCAATACTGTACACCCCCCCTACACCCCCTTCATGCCCGGGCCAATTCTCAGCTTTCAGCATCGTCACACATTTGAATGACAATTACGCGGACATGTAACATTGTACACATAGGACATTTTTATCATTGTTTTTTACATAAATAGAGCTTTCTTTTGGTGATATTTAATAATGGCTGGGATTTTTATTTTTTGCTAAACGGACAAAAAAAGACCAATCATTTTGGAAAAAAAAGTTTTGTTTTTTTTTTTTTTTTTTAGTTTCTGTTATAGAATTTTGTAAATAAGTACAGTAATTTTTTTCCTGCACTGATGAGGCGTCACTAATATGCAACACTTATGGGCACTGATAGGTGACACTGATGGGCAGCCCTTATGGGCACTGATGAGGCTGCACTAAACGAGGTGGCACTGATGAGGAGGCATCACTGATGGGCACTGATAGGTGGCAGCAACGTGGGAGGTTGAGGCTGTCGGATTTCTTGAGTCCAGGATTTCTGGTCTACCCTGTGCCGTGTCGATTGGGTGTCCACGCTAAGTTCGGTATCAGTATGGTGGCTCTAGGGGAGTCTGGGGTCACCAGGTTGTCCTAAGGAGAGGAGAGGTACAGATGTGACGGAGTCACTTTGGGTGGGGGGCCCGTGGAACCCAGAATCCCTTGGGGGGTTGGTTGGGGAAACCTTGTTTCAGCTCCCCATGCACCTCCTATGTCTAGGTCTCCCTGTGCCCCTATTAGAGGCAGGGTAACTTAGACATAGGAGGTGCATTGGGAGCTGAAACAAGTTTTCCCAACCACCCCCCCAAGGGATTCTGGTCTCTGGATTCCACGGGCCCCCCGCCCAAAGTGACTCCGTCACAATGGACAATGATGGGTGGCACTGATGAGGAGGCACTAATATATGCAACACTGATGGCCACTGATAGGTGGCACTGATGGGCATCACTGGTGGGGAAGATGTCCCGACTGAGAAAAGCTGATTTGACGCACTGTCTGCCTGAGGAGAGGAATGCTGATAACTGACATTTTCTGTTTACACTGTGATTGGACACCACTGATCACATGGTAAAGAGCCGACATTATAGGCTCTATACCGTGATCAGTGATGCGGTGTGTCGAGAGGCAGATTGCCGCGCTGAGCGCCCTGTTCTGCAGGGCTTCCTATGTTGTCCAGTCAGTATAATAAAGCCCCCCAGACCGGCCATCATTAGGCCGGTGGGAAGTGGTTAAAGTGCAGCTGACTCCTCTTGTTTAAGTGGGGGGTCCCTGAATTGTGGGGGTCCCTGAATTGTGGGGGTCCCTGGATTGTGGGGGTCCCTGGATTGTATCACAGGAGTATGAGGTGGCAGAGGGCGGTTTGTTGGTATTCAAGCACAAGAACTTTTCTTCATACTTGTAGGAAGTTCCTGATTGGACTATAAAGCCGTTGTACACGTGATTGGACGGAGCACTTTTTTGGGGGGCGTGGCACTATATACATGTATATCATTTTATATGGATGGCACAGAAATGTGAATTGTTTCTAGAATGAGTATATACTGTATAATATAATTTTATATGTATTGATGGCAAGAATTGTCTAGCACTTCTATTATGATGTCATAGGTTGGGGGTTTGTTCAGTGGTGGTTGGTGGGAGGAGTCTTGTCCTTTTTGTAGGGTCTTCATTCTCCTCTGAGGGACCAATAAGATGACAGATTTATTATAGTGACAGTCTGCTCTGGTCACATGACACCTCTATGATTATAATATCTGAGAGATGAGACATTTCCCGTCTATAATCACCAATCCCGTCCTACCGCATACCGACCACTCCCACCCCGCGTCCTTACTCTGCACAGTACTACTTCTCTTGTCCTGTATGTCGGGTGTAATTCTCGGTATCTGTTCTTATTCTGTATGTATGGAGATTTTTATTTGTAAAAAACAAACAAGATACATAATAACAAACTAACTGACTGAAAAGAACATAAATACAACAATTACTGACATGTTGTTTAGGTCAAAAACTTAGCAGTTAAAGGGCATCAATAGTAATAAATGTGACAATAAGACTCCTTTCCATAAATCTATACTTCTCCAACATTCCATTATAAGTCAGAATCGGAGTCACTCTGCTGACTACCAGTTTCCATATCAGATTCTGCGGATCCAGGATCAGGGGGCGGACGCCTTTTAGTGGGCGGGTCATCCTCTGAACCAATCACATACTCCTTTTCCACTCTTTTTAATTCCTGCTCCAGTTCCTGGGCCCCCAGAGAATAGGAGTCAGCATCCGAATCTGATAAGGCTTCATACCTATTGGTGGAAAGTACCGTACCCACTTCTGGTGGCCCTTTCACTTTTTTAGCTGACTTCTGCACTAATGTCCAGTCACTTTCGGGTTTACGGGTAGATTTATCTTTTTTCCTATTCCTCCTCTTCTGACCAGTGATCTTCACAGAGACAGGAACTGGAACAGAAGAGGAATGTGGGGCCGGCTGCTCCTCAGCCTGCTGAACACTGTCCGCCCGCCGGGAGTAGTCTCCTGGACCTCCGGGACCACCTCCTCCCTAGTCAATACAGCCCCATTCATTAAAGCTTCCTCCTCTAGTTGTTCTGCTGCAGCCAACAATTCATTGTCTGCAGATTCCCCCATCCTTATTATGGAAGGCCTCCGGGCAATCCTATGGAAATGGCCAAGCCCACCACATAGATTGCACTTAACCTTCTCACAGGTAGAACTGATGTGGCCAACCTCCCCACAAAGATTACACTTCAGGATCGTACAAACATTCGCCACATGGCCAGATTTACCACATTTATAACATAACCTGGGCTGACCTGCATAGAAGCAAACTCCTCTCTCCCGCCCAATGAAAAAAGAGTTTGGCAGGTGATGGGTAACATTGTTACTTTGCCTCAACTTAACAAGAACCCTCCAACCACCCGTCCAGATCCCATCACTGTCTTTAGTTTTTGTCAACTCAGAAACCATTTCACAATGTCTTCTGAGCCAGATGACAACATCCTGGGGGGGCACAGACTCATTCCAGAACATGATGGTAACATTTGCTGTGTCAGGTTTGGAGATGGGAATAAAGATGAAATTCCTCCAACCCTCTTTGTCCCGCAAACCACTGAAACTGGCCCAGAACCTGTCTAAGTCAGACATGAGCTTAAAGCTGACATCATAACCTTGTCTGTCAGGGAGATTGATGACTGCCAGTATGTCTGCAGGAGCAAACCCCATCTGATGACACAGCAACTCCCTTACTACAAACCTCCTATCAGGGAGCTCCTCTCTGGAACCCCTATGCTTCAATCTGACCACATTCCTTCTCTTAAAGGCCTGACCAGTATAACTGTTACTGGTGGAAAAAGAAGGGGCCCCACGGCTCCAGGCATTCCGAGGAGGGACATGACCAGATGGACCAGCATTCCCTTGTGGAGCAGGTGGTGGATCCACCAAAGGGGGGAAATCATGAGGGTTATTCTGAACTGACTCCTCCATCGCTACATTCTCAGAGCCCTCAGACTGCTGATGACCCCATTCAGATATACCAGCATTGATAACATCAGGATTATTCACCACATCAATATTAGTGACATCATCACTAGCAGCATCATTACTAGTTACCCCAGTGTTACTCCCCCCATGAACACCAGTCCCCCCAGCATGGCTCCCACCATGAACGCCAGTCCCCCCAGCATGGCTCCCACCAGGTGTACTAGTGTCAGCAGCACTGTTCTCACAATCCATGTGCTGGGAGTCCACCATGTCACTCCTCTGAGTCTCCTGTACTGTAAATGTCTGCTGGGTTATACTGATGTTCCCACCACCCTCCAGAGCTGGAAGTCCAGCAGGAGGATCTACTCCAACCTCACTGTCCTCCAGAGGCTGCACAGTCTTCCCTTCAGGAGACACATGTGGTGGCTGCGTGCGTTGGACCGAATCCCCAGAGTCTGACTCTGTAGAAGACTCAATCCTTCCACTCAATCCCGCCCTCAAATCGATCACGATTGTAGTACACCTCCGCCACTGGTCCCCAGTTCTTCCAGAACAGTATCAATGTCCTTTGACACGCCGGCCAGTTCAATGCCCAGGGAGTTCAGTTTGCTGTCATATAAAATTTCCTTCTTGGGGTTGGCAGCTTTAAGTCTATAAACACATTCAATCTGCTTCTGGATCTTAGTCTTGGCTTTCCTCAGGGACTCCATTCTTTTTACAAGGAAAGGAATCTTGTCAGCCAGGTGCAGCGCAGGTTCAGACTTTAACACTTTCTGCTTCGCGGCTGCAGGACGCTTGAAATCCTGATCCACCTTCCTATTACCAGTGCTGGTCTGAGGGTCTCTGCTGGGTGTAGATGGTTTCACTGGGCAGATTGTGGAAAATTATTACCACCCTCCTCTTTATTCTGCTGCAGCTTAGAGCGCGATGAACGTCCCTGGCCGCTGCCCACCATTACACACTGTTGTAAGTTCTCTTTAATGGTTTTCTGTTCTAAGGAGGTTCTGGTGTATTTGCGAGGAGTACTGGAGAAACCGATGTCTCTGCTCCACTCTGAGCTCTATGAGCTGCACTCTGCTGAGCTTGCTGTGGTTGTAATGGCTGGCTGGATTGGATCACACTTCCAGAACTTGGACTGTACTGGGTGGTATTAGTAAGTTGCTGGACTGAATGAGCCCCCACTCTGCGGGGTTTGCATTGACTGTAATGACTGGCTGCATTGAGTTGCACTTCCAGAGTCTGGACTGTGCTGAGCGATAATAACAGGTCTCTGAACAGACTGAGCTGCACTGTGCTGGGCTTGCAATGGTTGGCTGGATTGGATCACGCTTCCAGAACTTGGACTGTACTGAGTGGTATTAGTATATTCCTGGACTGAATGAGCCCCACTCCGAGGGGTTCTTTGAGTTACACTTCCAGTGTTTGGACTGTGCTGAGTGATAATAACATGTCTCTGAACAGACTGAGCTGCACTGTGCTGGGCTTGCTGGGCCTGCAATGGCTGGCTGGACTGAGAACTCTTTTGCTGAATAACATCTCCAGACTTCCTCTTATCAGTATTATTGGTACTTTTCATACAAACATTTCCACGTCTACTTACAGTCTCTGCAAGTGTCTTCCCATTCCCAGAGCTCTGTCCTCCTGCTTTACCACCAACCACAGCTTCACCTGACAGTCCTTGTGTAGGCCGGAAAGCCTGGGACTCTCCTGAGAGAGATCCCCGCCCAGGGGAGCCCAACCCTGGGCTTGTACCAGACATCAGAGGAGCTCAGCACCACACAGACTTCAGCTGCTCCACAAGCAGCCACACCCTCTGCACAGTACTACTTCTCTTGTCCTGTATGTCGGGTGTAATTCTCGGTATCTGTTCTTATTCTGTATGTATGGACTCTGCACAGTACTACTTCCCTTGTCCTGTATGTCGGGTGTAATTCTCGGTATCTGTTCTTATTCTGTATGTATGGACTCTGCACAGTACTAACTTCCCTTGTCCTGTATGTCGGGTGTAATTCTCGGTATCTGTTCTTATTCTGTATGTATGGACTCTGCACAGTACTACTTCTCTTGTCCTGTATGTCGGGTGTAATTCTCGGTATCTGTTCTTATTCTGTATGTATGGACTCTGCACAGTACTACTTCTCTTCTCCTGTATGTCGGGTGTAATTCTCGGTATCTGTTCTTATTCTGTATGTATGGGACTCTGCACAGTACTACTTCTCTTCTCCTGTATGTCGGGTGTAATTCTCGGTATCTGTTCTTATTCTGTATGTTCGGGATTCCTGGTATTGAAGCTCTGTGATTGGCTGGCAGGGCTTGTTTTCCTCCTGGTGACAGTTGTGGGTGGAGTCAGGCAGTGTGGGATGAGTTGGGGATATCGGGGGTTGGGTAGACTCTGTGTGTGGAGGAAGGAGGAGGGGATCTCAGGTAAGGGGACTGCGGACGGCTCACCTGTACAGTGCAGGGACTGGCAGGACCGGGGGAGGGGGGAGAACAGCTGTCAGAACAGCTGAGAGGTGAGTGTCGTTCTGTCTCTCCAACCCCCCCCCCCCCCTTATCCAGACACCTCTCTCTGACCCCCTATTCTCAGGGCCCCCTTTCTCTAGAACCCATCATCTATTCCTCATTCATTTCATACCCTACTCTTCATTTACCCCCCCCCCCCCAAAAGCCAAAGATGTTTCTTCTTATAGTTTTTCATCCCAGTATCCCTTCTGCAGTTTTCCCTCTTGTCCCCCTTAGTAGGACCTCCTTCTCCATTCCCTTTCCTCTCTCCCTGGTCCCTCCTTCTGCCCCCTTTTCTGCCCCCTTTTCCTTCTCTCCCCTCTCTCTCTCTGCTTGGTCCCCCTCCTTCCTTCCTTCTCCTCTCTCCCCTCTCCCTGGTTTTCCCCTCCCCTGTCTCCATAACCCCCCCTTTCCCTCTCTCTCTCTTTTCTCCCGGTTTCTTCATCTACCAGGTTTCTCTCCTTCCCTCTCTCTTCTTCCCCCTTCCGTCCCTCTCTTCTTCCCCCTTCCGTCCCTCTCTTCTTCCCCCTTCCGTCCCTCTCTTCTTCCCCCTTCCGTCCCTCTCTTCTTCCCCCTTCCTTCCCTCTCTTCTTCCCCTCCTTCCTCCTCTCTTCTCCCTCCTTCCCTCTCTTCTTCCCCCTTCCTTCCCTCTTCTTCCCCCTTCCTTCCCTCTCTTCTTCCCCCTTCCTTCCTCCTCTCTTCTTCCCCCCTTCCTTCTCCCTCTCTTCTTCCCCCTCCTTCCTTCCCTTCTCTTCTTCCCCCTTCCTTCCTTCCCTCTCTTCTTCCCCCTTCCTTCCTTCCCTCTCTTCTTCCCCCTTCCTTCCCTCCTCTCTTCTCTCCCCCTTCCCTCTCTTCTTCCCCCTTCCGTCCCTCCTC